>NC_053429.1:75540892-75798385 GCF_007990345.1 Gossypium hirsutum | reverse complement strand
TATATTCCACACCAACAATTTATGGTGATTTTCTAAAATCACATTACTGCTGCTGTCCTAAGAAAATTATTACAATTTGCAATTTCCAAGTCCAAACACTTATGAACTTACCATTTGAGTTTAAAACATATCATGGCCCCATCATATCTTATTAAATCAACTCATTATGTCCTATTATGATTGAATTTACTCAATGTTTAATCACTTAAAACTTACCTCGGAAGCGGTCGACGACTAGATATCCACGGCTATTCGTTTATTTTCTCTTTTCCCCTATCCGACTTTGATCCTCTTTGCTCTTGAGCTTAATTTAAACAAATGAATTTGTTTAATCATTTCGAACATTAAAAGCTCTTTTAAAGCACTTAACCCTTATACTCAATAATGAAACCAAACCATATAGCTAATTATTTTATCACATCACCTTAAGCACACATATTAACTATCATACACCCATTTCACATGCCAAGTTACAATAAAAAAATGCATACACACCAATAATTTAATTACTCATTTCAACCTTATAGGGTAACTTCAATGCATTATGTATATACCATTTGCCATACACGTACCACATTTTTAACAAGCCAAAATTACTCCTACATATTATCCATTATAATTATTCCATAGATATAAAATATAGCTGAAAAATCTTTAGCCTAAATGCGTATAATAACACCCAAATCATCAACTATTTTAACGAACATGACACAAAAGATTAACTAAAACTCCATTCAATTTTAAGGTATTAACCCTACTAAACTCATACCAGGACCATACTTAATCGAATTCAAGTAGAGGATTAATTACAACCATGTACACCAATATATAATTATAACATGTTTTAATATCTTATATATCCCATTCCATCTCATGATCAATTGTAGCAATTTACACATAGGTTACATTATTGTCAAAGCAAGACCGATTATGAATATCAATTAAATATTTCACATAACACATAACTCAATAACCAAAGTTTATATAACCCTAAATGTTAAATATGAATATCCCTCAATTCTCTTATAACTTAACCTTTTTCTCCTTTTAGCCTAATATCCATTAACATTTAGTTCATCAAACCAATATTTAATCCTATTTCCCTTAACACAATTGTATTCGGCAATGACCACAATCATTTAACAACTAAAATAATAAACCACAACATTTAAATTCATCTTATTCTTCTCCCATTTGACCGAATGAACATTTATCAAATGAAAATTCAACTAAACAACAACATTTTTCTTTCTAAAATGTATATACACTCATACGGCAACTTTCAATTTATACTTTTCAACCATGAATTCTACTCATTCAAACGTCATTTAAGCTACTTAACAAATAATTAACATCTTTCAAAAAAAAACTTATCAAAATGGCACCAATTTTGCACTTGCCGAATGGACATTTGTCTATTGATGCATGAAATTGAACCATGGGTTAAATAAGCTATGCACTTATCAATCTAATCTCATAGTCAATTAAAAGAAAATCACAATGCATACCTTAAACTAGGGTAGCTATGGCCGAATACCTTGGTTTTTCCTCTTCAATATTCCCTTTCCCAAATTCGGCAATCAAGAAGAAAGATGGGCATGTATTTTTTTCTTTTTTTTGTTATCTTTTATGGTTTTACTAATTAATTTACTTTAAAAATAAAGCCATCACTTATTATAATACTAAAACAAAACATATGTTATACATCAACCATCATTCATGGCCGGCCACAAAAAAAAAATTGGTGCATTTGACATGCAACTCCCTCATATTCTCATTTCATGCATTATTTGGTACTTTAAAATTTACCTATCACACTTTCAATTTTTATCACATGAGTCCTATCTTAAAAATTTCACATATAAATAACCAAGTCAAAGCATGAAACTTTCCCACATGATTTACACATATAATAAACACAGAATTTAACGGTTAATTATTTTTTTATGACTCGGTTTTGTGGTCCCGAAACTACTTTCCGACTAGGGTCATATTAGGGGTGTCACAACTCTCCCCCCTTTAGGGATTTTCGTCCTCGAAAATTTCCACCGATGCATAGGTTAGGATAACATCCTCTTATTGAATTATATCCACAAAGACATTAGCTCATTGATAGCAATTGTAATTCATTATTGATTTCGCATCGATCTATAAAATCATTTTCTTATCTTAAAACAAATACATAAACATTTCTACAAGTATGCACCTATATCTCCTTCCCTTGATTTCATAAGCAATAATCACTTAATTTAATTCACAAATGCATTTCAAACACATATAAATCACATATTAACATGTATAATTCATATCATCAACCCACATATTCGTAACTCACATTTTTATTCATGTATAAGCTGTAACCTGACCGAAAATACACATATACTCAAACATCCCAATAAATATCCTTTATAACTCCATCGTATCTCAATATTCAATTTAACTTATTTCCGACAGAAAATCAACTTCCACATACCTGAACATTTAATTCATTCAGCACATTCAATCACCGTTAACGCTACCCGTATACAGTCGATTAGGCATAAAGCCTCGTATAGTACACCGGCATGGGATTTATTTTAGCACATAACCCATATATCCAAAATTATCAGCATTCATCAAAAATTCTTACAGACTTCCAAATGTCGAACTTAATCGAAATAATTTCTTGAACATGATTAACAAAAAAAATAGGGGTCATTTAGCAATAGCACATATGACTTCATATACCAAGCATCCCATAGACTAAATCCGTAACACATTTATAACATGAATTCATTTCTTAACAACATATCCACCATCTTTTTACGTGTTCACTTATTTAGTATACATAACATAATATAATATGAACTCACAAATTTTTACTTTCATTTGATTTTCACATACCTTCCGTACATACCTGTATCACTTATTCTGATTTTACTTTATTTATCATCTTAAATATACCCGTTGAATCATTCGAAATCATTACAGATACTCATTAAGCACATATAGCTCTTACAATGCCATATCCTAGATATGGTCTTACATATTCTCACATATTGAGCCGATGCCATGTCCCAGACATGGTCTTACACACTATCTCAAATCAATGCCTTCATCCCAGACGAGGTCTTACATGAATTCCATTTCACACACTTAGTGCCCACTGACCGATCTCGCACTCATAGTGCTCGGTTAAAGGAATTCGCACACACAGTGCCTCTAATCATTCACACACATAGTGCTCTTATTCATTCGTTATTACACATTGAAATGACTTAATCAGGTCTATAAAACATCTCATATGTACACTTTAAACGTATACTTTCATTTAACTTTGAATTCATATAGTAATGAACACTTAAACTTTGCTCGAATCACCAGCGTTAAGCGTGCTAGGCACACAGGCCCGAATACACATCACCAGCACGAATACCCTTCGGGACTTAGCCCAGATATAACATCGGCACGAATACCCTTCGGGATTTAGCCCGGATATAACACCGGCACGAATGCCCTTCGGGATTTAGCTCGGATATAACACCGGCACGAATGCCCTTCGGGATTTAGCCCGGATATATCACTAGCACGAATGCTCTTCGGAACTTAGCCCGGATATATCACTAGCACGAATGCTCTTCGGAACTTAGCCCGGATATATCACTAGCACGAATGCTCTTCGGAACTTAGCCCGGATATATCATTAGCACGAATGCTCTTCGGGACTTAGCCCGGATACATCACTAGCACGAATGCTCTTCGGGACTTAGCCCGGATATATCATTAGCACGAATGCTCTTCGGGACTTAGCGCGGATACATCACTAGCATGAATGCTCTTCGGAACTTAGCCCAGATATATCATTAGCACGAATGCTGTTCGGGACGTAGCCCGGATACATCACTAGCACGAATGCTCTTCGGGACTTAGCCCGGATATATATAACTCTCAATTCTCATGTATATATACATATATAACAATACACATTAGTATATCATTTGCATTACTTGAATACAAACACAACATGCTTATCGACCATTCAACTTTTAGTTCCATAGCCACATACAAAGATCACATTTATAGTCATAACACTCTTTCAAAATTGCATCACTTATACCCTTATAATTCAATCCAAATCAAAATTCAAATATGAGTACATGATACGTACCTGATCAACTTAATAATTCGAGCAAGTCCAAGTGAAGTTATATCACAAATTCTCATAGTCAGAAGCTTGCTACAGCTCGATCGGGATCAATATTCATTACAATACAACAAACACATTTTAATAATAAAAAATCATCACACTATCATTTTATCCCTTTATGGCATGTATAAATAGACTCACTGTAATATCCCGAATTAGGGCCTAATCGGAATAGTGGTTTCGTGACCATAAATTCGAGATAGAAATAATTATTTTATAATTATTTTGAGGTTTATGATATGATTGCATGATTGTGTGAAAATTTCGTGATGAAATTCTATGCCTAAAGTGCTTAAATTGAAAGTAGGGACTAAATCGAATAAGTTGTAAAACTTGTATTCTAGAGGTTTTTAGTATGAAATTGTTTTGGAATATTAATGAGGAGGTCTTAAATAGCAATTTCACCAATTTTAAGTTCATGGAAAAAATTAGGACATGGAAGGAATTTTTGGAAAGTTTAGTAATAAGGGTATTTTGGTCATTTAGTTATTAAAATGAATTAAAAACAAAATTAAAAGCCAATTTTTGTCCATCTTCTTCATTAGCCGAAATTTCAAGGGTTCTCCATAGCTAGGGTTTGTTTCAAGCTTCCAAGCTCCATAGTAAGTGATTCCAAGCCCCGTTTTTAATGATTTTTACGTTTTTGAGATCCCGGTAACTCGATAAAGCTTATGTTAGCAATAATTTAACCTAGGGTTTATATTTGGAAAAATACCCATAGGTGAAATTTGTGTATTTTGATGTTTTATGATAGAATATGAAGTTTTAAATTATGTTAGACAACTTGTACTACTCGATTTTAAGCAAAAACGAGTAAAAGGGCTTAATCGGTAAAAATACCTAATAGTCACAAGTACATGTTAGAGTGAGAATTTGATGTTGCCATAGAAGAGAAAAGTGATCAGCATGTTGTAAAACATAATAATAAGGAATAAAGTTTAATCCCGAGCCTAGGGGTAAAATGTAAATATGCAAAAGTTTAGGGGTAAAATTGTAATTTTGCCAAAATTTTAGTTAAGGATTAATTTGATAATGTGAGTATTAAATAAGCTAAATGTGTTATTTTAGATTAAGAAAGACCTGGAATCGACCTCAATCAAGGAAAAGAAAAGATTGTGGACTAAATTGCAAAATCCTTGTATTTTGGTACCAAGGTAAGTTCATGTGTAAATAATGTAGCATAATGGTTATTTTTAAGTTATTGATGTTAATTATATGTTATGCTGAATTTATTATGAAATGTATGCTTTGTGGTTAATTTCAAATAATATGTAAATTGTGTGAACTACTTGTTAAATATAATTGTTACCGAGTATTGATTTCGGCATTCTACGGAAGACGGCAAGGATAAGTGTTCGAGGAAAAAAGCCCGTTTGAACCTTAGGAATAGATTAGGATACAAGTGACATGTCACTAGGATGGTTGAGCATCCGAACTCATTGAGTTGAGTCTGAGTTCACTTATGGATGCGAATGTCCGAACTTGTTGAGTTGAGTCCGAGTTCGTGAGATGTAACTAGGCATCCAAACTCGTTGAGTTGAGTCTGAGTTCACTTATGGATGCGAACGCCTGAGCTCGTTGAGTTGAGTCCGAGTTCGCTTATGGGCGGGTTACATGATTGCTTGATTGCATATATGGCACTTATGTGCAAGTTATCCATGTATCCGAATTATATTCTGATGTGTTCAATGGGTAAAGTTCTACTCAAATGGAGGAATATTCGAGATGTAAAGAGACGTATTGGTAAGTGATGTGAAATGGATATTTTGGACAGGTATGTATTTAACCCTCGGGTTGAGTATTGATACAACCACGATAAGGTAATAAGATGATGAAAAATGATTAAAAATGTGATATGTGTTTTTAGTGATACATGCTAATGTTGATTGGTATGACTGTTTGTTATGTTACTTATTATTTGCATATGAACTTACTAAGCATTTATGCTTACTCCCTCCTTCTTACTCATTGTAGTTTTGGACAAGCCAGCTCAGGAGTCGGGATAGGTCGAAGGCTCAGTCACACTATCCGGAAGACTTTTGGTAATGGCTTGTAAATTTAAGTATGGCATGTATAGCAATATACCTTTTTTGTGTAAATGATCTTATGGTATGGTGATGGAATGGTTGAGGAAATGCTTGATAATGATAAATTATGAAAATAGTTAGTTTAGATTATATTTGATGTTAAGGAAAATTATTAAGATACTTAGTGTATAAAAACTCATAAAAGGGATGAAATTTGCCTTAAACAGAATACTGCAGCAACACTGACGCGAGTTTAAAAATTTACTAAAAATCATAGAAATTGGAATTGGTGATGGAATATATATCAAATTGAAGCTTATTATGTCTAGTTTCACATGAAACAAATGAAACAGGTAAAGGAATTATATGTTACAAGATATTTGAATTTTAGTGAAACAGGGTCATAGCAGTTTTTGAATCCCCTGTTCCAACTTTAGAAATTCACCATAAATTGTAAAGATATAATTAGGTAGTGTATTTTATATTCTCAAAATCCTTATTGAGTCTAGTTTCAGGAGAGTCATATGGATTTTTTACAGAGAGAAATGTGGTTCATGGTAAATAGAGGTCAGACCAGTCAAGTCCTGAAACAAGGGTAACTTTAACTAATAAACTGTACTAATTGGCCCCACCAAAAATTCTAGAAAAAAATTAGTAGATAGGTATATGAGTCTAGATTTAGATAAAATTTACGGATCTTGATTTCGAGTTTCGTAACTCAAGATATGATTTTTCTTGTGACTGTGATGCAAGTAGCTTAAAAGCTGTGAATGTAGAAATAAATAATCCAAAGTTCTAAATATGTTAAATTAAGCTTAGTAACACCTCATACTCGACTCCGGCGACGGTCTCGGGCGTGGGGGCATTACATTTAGTGGTATCAGAGCAGGTTTAGTCAGTTCTCGGACTACGTGTTGTATGTACGGATTTTCCTATACATGCCATATGTATGAATTGTGATAGTGTGACAACTTTTGACCTTTTTAAATGAATTTTTTTTATATAGTAAATGGATCCCGATCCCGCTGTGGCAGATGAAGTAGAGAGTAATGCGCCAGCTCCGGCTGAAGGAGCAGCGCCGACTGAAAACCCACCTCCCCCAGTTCCTCAACCTGTACCCCCGATGCCTCAAGGTATGGATATGATAAAATTTCACAGAACGCCAGTTGACAGAATTCGTAAACAAGGGGCTGAAGAATTTAGAGCAAATATTGATGATGATGCAGAGAAAGCAGAGTTCTGGCTTGAAAATTCTATCCGGGTATTTGATGAATTATCTTGTACACCTGAAGAATGTTTGAAATGTGCTACATCTTTGTTGAGAGATTCAGCCTATAATTGGTGGAAGACTTTGATTTCGGTGGTACCGAAAGAGAGGGTAACCTGGGAATTCTTTTAAGAAGAGTTTCGGAAGAAATATATTAGTGAAAGGTTTATTGATCAGAAATGTAAAGAGTTTCTTGAGCTGAAGCAAGGTAATATGACAGTCTCAGAATATGAAAGAGAGTTTGTTCGATTGAGTAAGTATGCCAGGGAATATGTTCCTACAGAAGCCAAGATGTGTCGACGATTTGAAGACGGGCTCAACGAAGACATTAAAGTATTTGTCGGGATCCTTGAACTAAAAGAAATGGTAGTACTGGTTGATCGAGCTTGCAAGGCTGAAGAACTACTTAAAGAAAGGAAAAAGGTAGAGGCTGAGACTAGAAATTGGAAGAAAAGACCGATGAGTAGTTCATTTTCACAGCAACCTAGAAAGTCAAGGAATATGAATCCTCGTTCCCAAGCTTCAGCTGGACAATCATATGGGAATTATAAGAAGCAAAATGTGGGTCCTAAATCTCAGAATACTTCTGCAGCCAGTGTAGGGAACTCGAGATTTGTTAAACCTGAGTGCCAACGGTGTGGTAGAAATCATTTGGTCCGTGCAGAGCAAATGAATGTTTTCGATGTGGTTCTCCGGATCATTTTATTATAGACTGCCCAGAGAGAGCTGAGAAAGAAAAATTTCAGAATGTAAAAGCTAGTGGTGCAGACTCGAGGGGAAGGTATCCGAGAAAATCTGGAAGTGAAACAAGCAGTAAGAATGTAGCCAGGGATGCACCGGTTAGACCTGAAGGAAGGGCTCCGGCTAGAACTTATGCTATTAAAGCGCGTGAAGATGCTTCCTCACCGAATGTGATTACCGGTACATTTTCTCTCTATAATGTTAATGTTATTGCTTTGATTGATCCCGGTTCTACTCATTCATATGTGTGCATGAAATTGGTGTCTAGTATGAATATACCTGTTGAGAACACAGAATCTATGATTAGAGTGTCGAATCCGTTAGGCAAACGTGTGACTGTTGATAAAGTATGTAAGAAATGTCCTTTAATGATTCGGGATCATTACTTTCCGGCCGACTTGATATTGTTGCCGTTTGATGAGTTTGATGTTATTTTGGGTATAGATTGGTTGACATTGCATGATGCTAAAATAAATTGCAAAGAAAAGATTATAGAATTAAAGTGTGAAAATGGTGAAACTCTGCGGGTTGAATCAGATAAATCAAAGGCATTGCCTAGTGTGATTTCTTCAATGTCGGCTCAAAGATATCTGAGAAAGGGTTATGAAGCTTATTTGGCGTATGTAATTAATACAAAAGAAGTTGAAAAGAAAGTTGAATCAGTGCCGGTTGTGTGTGAATTTGCGGACGTATTTCCAGAAAAATTGCCGGGTTTGCCTCCAGTTAGGGAAGTAGAATTTGGTATTGATTTGATACCGGGAATAGCTCCGATTTCGATTGCTCCGTATAGAATGGCACTAGCAGAGTTGAAGGAATTAAAGTCGCAGTTGCAAGAGTTGACTGATAAAGGTTTTGTGAGACTGAGTTTTTCACCTTGGGGTGCTCCCGTGTTATTTGTGAAAAACAAGGATGGTTCTATGAGGTTGTGTGTTGATTATCGGCAGTTAAACAAGGTGACAATCAAAAACAAGTATCCGTTGCCAAGAATTGATGATTTGTTTGATCAGCTAAAAGGAGCGACATGGTTTTCAAAGATTGACTTGAGATCTGGGTATTACCAACTGCGGGTAAAGGAGTCGGATGTGCCTAAAACTGCTTTTAGAACAAGGTACGGTCATTATGAATTTTTAGTTATGCCATTCGGGTTGACAAATGCTCCTGCTGTGTTTATGGATTTAATGAATCGCATATTTCGGCCATACTTGGACAGATTTGTTGTGGTGTTTATAGATGATATTTTAATTTATTCAAAAGATGAGACAGAGCATGCTGAGCATTTGAGGATAGTTTTGCAAACTTTGAGAGATAAGCAGCTGTATGCTAAGTTTAGTAAAAGTGAATTTTGGCTCCGGGAAGTTGGATTTTTGGGTCATATTGTTTCAGGTGATGGTATACGGGTTGATCCTAGTAAAATTTCAGCCATTGTTGATTGGAAACCATCGAAAAACGTAACTGAGGTTAGAAGTTTCTTGGGGCTAGCTGGGTATTATCGGCGGTTTGTAAATGGATTTTTTTATAATTGCTGCTCCTATGACTAGACTACTCCGAAAGGATGTTAAATTTGAATGGACGGAAGAATGTCAACAGAGTTTTGAAGAATTGAAAAAGTTATTAACTGAAGCACCAGTGTTGGTACAACCCGAATTAGGTAAAGAATTTGTGGTGTATAGTGATGCTTCTCTAAATGGCTTGGGGTGTGTACTCATGCAAGAAGGAAAAGTGGTGGCTTATGCTTCGAGGCAGTTAAAACCTCATGAGAGGAATTATCCTACTCACGATTTGGAATTGGCTGCAGTGGTGTTTGCTTTGAAGATTTGGCGACATTATTTGTATGGTGAAAAGTGCCGAGTATATACCAATCACAAAAGTCTTAAATACTTGATGTCACAAAAAGACTTGAATTTGAGACAGCGAAGATGGTTGGAGTTATTGAAAGATTATGAGCTTGTTATTGATTATCATCCGGGAAAAGCGAATGTGGTTGTCGATGCTTTAAGTAGAAAGTTGTTGTTTGCTTTGAGAGTTATGAACACTCAGTTGAAAATTTCAGATGACGGTTCGATTCTAGCAGAGTTAAGAGCAAGACCGATGTTTTTACAAGAGATTTCTAAAACTCTGAAAAATGATCAAGATTTGCAAGCCAAAAGAAAACTGTGTGAAGCTGATATGGGATCAGATTTCAGAATTGGTTCTGATGGGTGCTTAATGTTTAAAGATCGGATTTGTATACCGAAGAATGAGGAATTGATTCAAAAGATCCTACAGGAAGCACATAGTGGTTATTTCTCGATTCATCCGGGTAATACGAAAATGTATAATGACTTGAAGAAAATGTATTGGTGGAATGGAATGAAAAGAGATATATCAAAGTTTGTGTCCAAATGCTTAATTTGTCAACAGGTGAAAGCTGAACACCAAGTACCTTCAGGATTACTCCAGCCTATTATGGTTCCTGAATGGAAATGGGATCGGATTACTATGGATTTTGTTTCAGGATTGCCATTGACTCCAGGAAAGAAAGATGCCATCTGGGTAATAGTTGACAGATTAACTAAGTCGGCTCATTTTATCTCGGTACGTACGGATTATTCTCTTAACAAGTTGGCTGAACTGTATATTAGAGAAATTGTTAGCTTACACGGAATACCATTATCGATTATTTCAGATAGAGATCCAAGGTTTACCTCGCGGTTTTGGCAAAAGTTGCAAGACGCATTAGGTGCGAAGTTAAATTTCAGTACTGCTTTTCATCCACAAACTGATGGACAATCAGAAAGAATAATTCAGATTCTTGAAGATATGCTTAGATGTTGTGTATTGGAATTTCAAGGAAGTTGGGAAAGATACTTACCGTTGGTGGAATTTGCTTAAAATAATAGTTATCAGACGAGCTTGAAAATGGCACCTTATGAAGCATTATATGGTCGTAAGTGTCGAACGCCATTGTATTGGACTGAACTCAAGGAAAATCAGATTTATGGAGTTGATCTAATAAACGAAACTAAAGAAAAAGTGAAGATAATTCGAGATTGTTTGAAAGCTGCTTCAGATAGACAGAAATCTTATGCAGGCCTAAAGCGAAAGGACATTGAATTTCAAGTTGGTGATAAAGTATTTTTAAAGGTGACTCCGTGGAAGAAAGTCCTTAGATTTGGACGGAAGGGCAAATTAAGTCCGCATTTTGTTGGGCCGTATGAAGTAATTGAAAAAGTTGGACCGGTAGCATATCGGCTAGCATTGCCACCTGAATTAGAGAAGATTCATGATGTGTTCCACGTATCTATGTTACGTCGGTATCGTTCGAATCCTTCACATGTAGTTTCACCGACAGAAATTGAACTACAACCAGATATGACCTACGAAGAAGAACCGATTAAGATTTTAGCTCGAGAGGTCAAACAACTAAGGAATAAAAATGTTGCACTTGTGAAGGTGTTGTGGCAAAGGCATGGAGTAGAAGAAGCTACATGGGAATCCGAAGAAACTATGAGAAATCAATACCCACATCTGTTTACCGGTAAGATTTTTGAGGACGAAATCCTTAAAGGGGGAGAGAGTTATAATATCCCGAATTAGGGCCTAATCGGAATAGTGGTTTCGTGACCATAAATCCGAGATAGAAATAATTATTTTATAATTATTTTGAGGTTTATGATATGATTGAATGATTGTGTGAAAATTTCGTGATGAAATTCTATGCCTAAAGTGCTTAAATTGAAAGTAGGGACTAAATCGAATAAGTTGCAAAACTTGTATTCTAGAAGTTTTTAGTATGAAATTGTTTTGGAATATTAATGAGGAGGTCTGAAATAGCAATTTCACCAATTTTAAGTTCATGGACAAAATTAGGACATGGAAGGAATTTTGGAAAGTTTAGTAATAAGGGTATTTGGTCATTTAGTTATTAAAATGAATTAAAACAAAATTAAAAGCCAATTTTTGTCCATCTTCTTCATTAGGCCGAAATTTCAAGGGTTCTCCATAGCTAGGGTTGGTTTCAAGCTTCCAAGCTCCATAGTAAGTGATTCCAAGCCCCGTTTTTAATGATTTTTACGTTTTTGAGATCCCGGTAACTCGATAAAGCTTATGTTAGCAATAATTTAACCTAGGGTTTATATTTGGAAAATACCCATAGGTGAAATTTGTGTATTTTGATGTTTTATGATAGAATATGAAGTTTTAAATTATGTTAGACAACTTGTACTACTCGATTTTAAGCAAAAACGAGTAAAAGGGCTTAATCGGTAAAAATACCTAATAGTCACAAGTACATGTTAGAGTGAGAATTTGATGTTGCCATAGAAGAGAAAAGTGATCAGCATGTTGTAAAACATAATAATAAGGAATAAAGTTTAATCCTGAGCCTAGGGGCAAAAATGTAAATATGCAAAAGTTTAGGGGTAAAATTGTAATTTTGCCAAAATTTGAGTTAAGGATTAATTTGATAATGTGAGTATTAAATAAGCTAAATGTGTTATTTTAGATCAAGAAAGACATGGAATCGACCTCAATCGAGGAAAAGAAAAGATTGTGGACTAAATTGCAAAATCCTTGTATTTTGGTACCAAGGTAAGTTCATGTGTAAATAATGTAGCATAATGGTTGTTTTTAAGTTATTGATGTTAATTATATGTTATGCTGAATTTTATTATGAAATGTATGCTTTGTGGTTAATTTCAAATAATATGTAAATTATGTGAACTACTTGTTAAATATAATTGTTACCGAGTATTGATTTCGGCATTCTACGGAAGACGTCAAGGATAAGTGTTCGAGGAAAAAAGCCCGTTTGAACCTTAGGAATAGATTAGGATACAAGTGACATGTCACTAGGATGGTTGAGCATCCGAACTCGTTGAGTTGAGTTCGAGTTCACTTATGGATGCGAATGTCCGAATTCGTGAGATGTAACTAGGCATCCGAACTCGTTGAGTTGAGTCCGAGTTCACTTATGGATGCGAACGCCCGAGCTCGTTGAGTTGAGTCCGAGTTCGCTTATGGGCGGGTCACATGATTGCTTGATTGCATATATGGCACTTATGTGCAAGTTATCCATGTATCCGAATTATATTCCGATGTGTTCAACGGGTAAAGTTCTACTCAAATGGAGGAATATTCGAGATGTAAAGAGACGTATTGGTAAGTGATGTGAAATGGATATTTTGGACAGGTATGTATTTAACCCTCGGGTTGAGTATTGATACAACCACGATAAGGTAATAAGATGATGAAAAATGATTAAAAATGTGATATGTGTTTTAGTGATACATGCTAATGTTGATTGGTATGACTGTTTGTTATGTTACTTATTATTTGCATATGACCTTACTAAGCATTTATGCTTACTCCCTCCTTCTTACTCATTGTAGTTTTGGACAAGCCAGCTCAGGAGTCGGGATAGGTCGAAGGCTCAGTCACACTATCCGGAAGACTTTTGGTAATGGCTTGTAAATTTAAGTATGGCATGTATAGCAATATACCTTTTTTGTGTAAATGATCTTATGGTATGGTGATGGAATGGTTGAGGAAATGCTTGATAATGATAAATTATGAAAATAGTTAGTTTAGATTATATTTGATGTTAAGGAAAATTATTAAGATACTTAGTGCATAAAAACTCATAAAAGGGATGAAATTTGCCTTAAACAGAATACTGCAGCAACACTGACGCGAGTTTAAAAATTTACTAAAAATCATAGAAATTGAAATTGGTGATGGAATATATATCAAATTGAAGCTTATTATGTCTAGTTTCACATGAAACAAATGAAACAGGTAAAGGAATTATATGTTACAAGATATTTGAATTTTAGTGAAACAGGGTCATAGCAGTTTCTGAATGCCCTGTTCCAACTTTAGAAATTCACCATAAATTGTAAAGATATAATTAGGTAGTGTATTTTATATTCTCAGAATCCTTATTGAGTCTAGTTTCAGGAGAGTCATATGGATTTTTTACAGAGAGAAATGTGGTTCGTGGTAAATAGAGGTCAGACCAGTCAAGTCCTGAAACAAGGGTAACTTTAACTAATCAACTGTACTAATTGGCCCAACCAAAAATTCTAGAAAAAAATTAGTAGATAGGTATATGAGTCTAGATTTAGGTAAAATTTACGGATCTTGATTTCGAGTTTCGTAACTCAAGATATGATTTTTCTTGTGACTGTGATGCAAGTAGCTTAAAAGCTGTGAATGTAGAAATAAATAATCCAAAGTTCTAAATATGTTAAATTAAGCTTAGTAACACCTCAGACTCGACTCCGGCGACGGTCTCGGGCGTGGGGGTGTTACACTCACACGTGCTACGTTAGTCCTAGAATCGACTAAATCGTAGCTCTGATACCAATAAAATTGTAACACCCCTATCCCGTGTCAGTCGCCAGAGTAGGTAAAGGGGCATTACCGGATTTGAAACTCATATCAGAACAGTAAAAATTATTATTATTATTATTATTATTTTGAAATAAGGAGCATTCCTTTACATAAATACTAAAGACAGTCAGGGATACAATTTAAACATCTATAAGTACACATTCAGAAGATGCCATTTTCGCATGGCTTATATACATTAACCAAAATATTCTTCGGCCACTAGTCTATTCTTTACATGCCATAAAATAATTCAAAACATAACAGTAACAAGCAGTGGATAATGATAGTGTGACTAATTTGCTGACGATCCCCGAGTCTGTAGCTTCCAAATTAGATCTATAAAACAGAGGAAACAAAATAAACGGAGTAAGCATTACAATGCTTAGTAAGTTTTAAGCAGTGTCAACAGATAACAATCAAATTATAACATAGTTGTTCGTATTTTTATTTCACTCTTCCTTCGGGCATACCATCCCTCTACCGAATATGCACATCTCATCATATACAATAGACAGATAAACTTTCACATGAAAGTGAGCTCATGTGACATAGATATATTGTATAATTTCACATAACCTCTCACACTGATCCGATGTCACATAGTCATAGGAATAGTCTCATAGATTGCTCACGTATGCATCACATAACTATCTTATGATTTAGTTCAAATCAAGCTCACATATAAACTTGGAGTACATACCTGTTTATCCTTTCGCATTGAATAAATTTATAAGTAATTCTTATTACGAAGTCTTATAGCTTTAAACTCTACTCGGATTATCGGCGGGACCTTTAGCTCAGATGAAATCTCCACACGAAGTCAGCGGGTCTTAACCCGGACATAGTCACCACATATAGTCATCGAACCTTAAATCCCGGATTTACATCACAGAGTTTCATGCATTTTTATTCACATGTTACAGCATTCACATCAACTATTATATTTGTAATTTATTTACCTCATCAAATATCTAATAAAACACACCTTCCGCCGTTTGTCATTTGGCCACAATATATATATACACATCTCATACATATCTCACATTAGCCATTTGGCTTTACCACATATCCATATCATACACGTTTAGCATTAGCCATTCGGCTTTACCTCATATCTATCTCATACACATTTCGCATTAGCCATTCGACCTTACCACATATATACATGTTCACATTCATCAAATTGGCCATTCGGCCTTATCTCATATATGAATGTTCACATTCATCACATTGGCCATTCGAACTTATCACACATACGCATGTTCACATTCATCAAATTGGCCATTCGGCCTTATCTCATATATGAATGTTCACATTCATCACATTGGCCATTCGAACTTATAACACATACGCATGTTCACATTCATCACATTGGCCATTCGGCCTTATCACACATACGCATGTTCACATTCATCACATTGGCCATTCGGCCTTATCACACATACGCATGTTCACATTCATCACATTGGCCATTCGGCCTTATCACACATACTCATGTTCACATTCATCACATAAAATCCTAAATCAAAATATAATTTTCATGTATTCACATCACAATTATCCAAATACACTTCACATACCACATACACTTTCACGTATACACTTTGTCTTGGCTGAATCTACATCTATCATTTTCCAATAAATAATTCAATTTCATGCCATACTATCATTTCATATTCGAATACTTATAAACTTACAATTTCACAAATTTTAATATCAAAGATCCATCTATCACTCATATATCATTTTACAATATCACAATTTAGAATTCACGTATGGGTTTAATCAATAGCTTATGAGCAACTAAAACAAGTTTTATCAAGGTTTACAACATAATCTCAAATTCAACACAAGCTGTTATTCCTGGGCAATAGTCACTAAATTATTTATAACTGGACCTAAAAAACTCCAAATCAATTGCCGTTAATTTTCCCTGAATTTAGACTCATAAATATTCCATCCATAAAATTTTCAGAATTTTTGGTTTGTCCAATCAATACCAGATTTTTCTTAAAGTTTCCCCTGTTTCACTGTTTGACTAATCTGACCACTCTTCACTACGAATCAAATTTCTCATTTTACAGAATTCAAAATGTGTTGTATTTGATTTCATTTGAAACTAGACTCATTAAGGAGTCTACGCATATAAATTTTATCTTATAACCATTTTTGTACAAATTATAATGATTTTCTAAAAACAGAACAGGGGATTTCGGAGTCATTCTGACACTGTCTCACACAACTTTAAATATCTCTTTATAGGAAATTTCTTTGCTCACACGGTCTCTTTTATAAGAAACTAGACTAATTAAGCTTTGATTACATATTTTATTCATCCTATAATTCCACACCAACAATTTATGGTGATTTTCTAAAATCACGTTACTGCTGCAGTCCTAAGCAAATTATTACAATTTGCTCTTAAATTTCCAAGTCCAAACACTTATGAACTTACCATTTGAGTTTAAAACATATCATGGCCCCATCATATCTTATTAAATCAACTCATTATGTCCTATTATGATTGAATTTACTCAATGTTTAATCACTTAAAACTTACCTCGGAAGCGGTCGACGACTAGATATCCACGGCTATTCGTTTATTTTCTCTTTTCCCCTATCCGACTTTGATCCTCTTTGCTCTTGAGCTTAATTTAAACAAATGAATTTGTTTAATCATTTCGAACATTAAAAGCTCTTTTAAAGCACTTAACCCTTATACTCAATAATGAAACCAAACCATATAGTTAATTATTTTATCACATCACCTTAAGCACACATATTAACTATCATACACCCATTTCACATGCCAAGTTACAATAAAAAAATGCATACCCACCAATAATTTAATTACTCATTTCAACCTTATAGGGTAACTTCAATGCATTATGTATATACCATTTGCCATACACGTACCACATTTTTAACAAGCCAAAATTACTCCTACATATTATCCATTATAATTATTCCATAGATATAAAACATAGCTGAAAAATCTTTAGCCTAAATGCGTATAATAACACCCAAATCATCAACTATTTTAACGAACATGACACAAAAGATTAACTAAAACTCCATTCAATTTTAAGGTATTAACCCTACTAAACTCATACCATGACCATACTTAATCGAATTCAAGTAGAGGATTAATTACAACCATGTACACCAATATATAATTATAACATGTTTTAATATCTTATATATCCCATTCCATCTCATGATCAATTGTAGCAATTTACACATAGGTTACATTATTGTCAAAACAAGACCGATTATGAATATCAATTAAATATTTCACATAACACATAACTCAATAACCAAAGTTTATATAACCCTAAATGTTTAAATATGAATATCCCTCAATTCTCTTATAACTTAACCTTTTTCTCCTTTTAGCCTAATATCCATTAACATTTAGTTCATCAAACCAATATTTAATCCTATTTCCCTTAACACAATTGTATTCGGCAATGACCACAATCATTTAACAACTAAAATAATAAACCACAACATTTAAATTCATCTTATTCTTCTCCCATTTGACCGAATGAACATTTATCAAATGAAAATTCAACTAAACAACAACATTTTTCTTTCTAAAATGTATATACACTCATACGGCAACTTTCAATTTATACTTTTCAACCATGAATTCTACTCATTCAAACATCATTTAAGCTACTTAACAAATAATTAACATCTTCCAAAAAAAAACTTATCAAAATGACACCAATTTAGCACTTGCCGAATGGACATTTGTCTATTGATGCATGAAATTGAACCATGGGTTAAATAAGCTATGCACTTATCAATCTAATCTCATAGTCAATTAAAAAGAAAATCACAATGCATACCTTAAACTAGGGTAGCCATGGCCGAATACCTTGGTTTTTCCTCTTTAATATTCCCTTTCCCAAATTCGGCAATCAAGAAGAAAGATGGGCATGTATTTTTTTCTTTTTTTTTGTTATCTTTTATGGTTTTACTAATTAATTTACTTTAAAAATAAAGCCATCACTTATTATAATACTAAAACAAAACATATATTATACATCAACCATCATTCATGGCCGGCCACAAAAAAAAAATTGGTGCATTTGACATGCAACTCCCTCATATCCTCATTAAATGCATTATTTGGTACTTTAAAATTTACCTATCACACTTTCAATTTTTATCACATGAGTCCTATCTTAAAAATTTCACATATAAATAACCAAGTCAAAGCATGAAACTTTCCCACATGATTTACACATATAATAAACACAGAATTTAACGGTTAATTATTTTTTTATGACTCGGTTTTGTGGTCCCGAAACCACTTTCCGACTAGGGTCACCTTAGGGGTGTCACAACATATGCATAATTTAATCAATTTAAACATATCATAACATATCTTAATTTAAACCATCAACCTACCATAATTTTCATTCATAAGATTAGTTATACATTTCACAAGTTTCTTCGATTCAATGCTTGTACGGTTTATGTACATACCTGTGCCATCTTGTATAAAGAACACACTCATCCACATCATTGATCTACCCGTTGAACCATTCATAATACTATAAGATATTTGGGAATCTTGCACCCTAAGTGCCACAAATATAGCCAAAGCTATCTCAATCTCGCATCACATATAATGTTCATACTAGAGCTATCAACAGGTCTGCTCACACAAGCTGACGGTCATGACAAAGCTATACGGTACTGCTCACACAAGCTGACGAATATCCAGAACACATGCTGGATGACTCAGCCACTGGTAGGACGTACGGACCAACACCCAAATCACATAACCCCTAAGGACATGTAATTCGTATCCTAATCTATTCCTAAGGTTGAATAGGGCTTTCTCGTAGTCGAATCTTTGTTGATCAAATCCGTAAAATCATATTCACAATTTATGCAATATCAAAACATTTAATACATAAATATAATAATGCTTATTGCATACGAACTTACTTCGAATGAAAAAACGGTGAAATAAATTGATTAGTTTGAAACCTTGTTCTTACCCCGATCTAAATTCGTATTTCGCTTTTCTTGATCTAAATATAATCAAAATTAACTTATTTAATAATCTCTTATAAGGGCACATTTACACTTAAGGCACATTTACACTTTTGCCCCTTATATTTCACATTTTTTTACAATTTAGTCTTTATCACATAAAAATACAAATTCATGCAATTCAACCCAAACCCATGCTAGTCGAATTTCAAATAGGTCCCTAGCAAACCATATTTTTCACTTATTTCACAATTTAACCACAAAATTTTAACATTTCTCAATTAAATCCCTAAAAGAAAATTTTGTCAAAAATCACTTTACAAATGTTGTTTATCTAACAACAAGCATGCATTTTCAATCATTAATCCTCAAAATACACCAACATTCATCAAATTCAAAACCTTAAACCTTTAACAGTTTTACAAAATAGTCCCTCGACTAACTAGATAAGCTGCAACAATCTCAGAAAACATAGAAATCATTAAAAACTGGACAAAAATCATACCTAAATGAGCATCAATGTCTTTGTAACACCCCTTACCCGTATTCGACGCCGGAATAGGGTATGAGGCATTACCAGACATAAACTCGCACAATCATACAAAATCTAGACATGAATTTGCGTCCAAATTTAAAACATTTCATTCACAAGCATATCATCCCTTATAAGGGCCCTCGAGACCCAAAACAAACATTGGGTGTGGTTCGGGACTAAACTGAGAATGTTCAGAACTTTTACAACACTTAGAAACTTTTCTTATTTTAAAGGGTTATACGCCTGTATGGGTAGGCCATGTGGTCACACACGCCCCTGTGGCTCAGGACAAGCTCGTGTCCTCAGCTCGTGTAACTCTCTGTTTATGACATCATCAACAAAATAAAGTCACACAGCCAAGTCACAAGCCCGTATGCTTAGGCCGTTTGGCAAATTAATTTCCACAAAAAATCAGGTGAAGACTTCACACGGCCTGAGCACATGCTGACATACAAGGCTGTGTCTCTGCCAGTGTGTTTACTACTGAGCATTCTGTTTTACCTAATTAGGGTGCAGGGGACACATGGCAGGATCACACGTCTATGGGGTAGACCGAGTGTTACACACGGCCTAGACACATGCCCGTGTGTCTACCCGTGTGGACAAATACAAGGTTATTTTCCAAGCCAATTGCCACCCTTATTTGCACAAACACATACATGACTTCAAGGGCACTTAACATGGCATAATTGAGAACCTAAAACATACACAAACAAGACATGACTATGATTATTCCATCTTTACTAATACATGCATAAAACTTCATACTTTGTCAAGCCAAATTTATATATTTGCATGCACTAAGAGTTGAAGTTTACTTCCATTTAACATACTCATGTCTTAGTATTATCATGTCACTCACTCACAATTCCATCATCAAGCATCCATAGTCACATCCACAATTCATCCATTCCAAACAATTTTAACCACATCATGTATGACCTTGGCACATGTATGCATATATGAATAGATTTACAACCAAATAATCAATATGAACCATATCTAATGGCCACATACAAAATGAGTCACCAATTCACTATATGCCAACACACTTGGACAAACTAATAATGACATAATTAATCAAAAGACGAAGTCCTTATACATGTCATAAACTTAAAATACTTGTGTTCACTTATACCCAAATGATAGCTTGATAGTGTGATGGCATCTCTGGCGGTCTCCAACCTGAGCTGGCTAAATTAACCTATAAGACATGGGAAAGGAAGGGGAGTAAGCTTCAAAGCTTAGTAAGTTCATATGCAAATAATATATTCATTTACTTTATCCATCCATAAGGATACTATTATTATAATTTGCATTAAATCCCATGATTATCATTTACTCATTCATAATGCTTACTCTTTTTTCTTACAAACACTAATTGTATGTCTTAGCATTAGACTAGAAACCATAATCTCCTCATTATAGCATATCACTTTATTAGCAAGTTATTTCAACTCACTTAACAACATGCATATCATTTACGAGTAATCATACTTTTCACATATAGCTTAACAATCTTTCACATATCAATTGAATCACAACTTAAGTATATACATCGTACTATATCACAATTCAATTAGGCTCATAAGCCTAACAGATGATTATTGCTCAATTCTTATCATACATCCATTCATCATAAATGTAGATCTTTAGTCACAAGGTTATCAATATTTCACAGCATAACTTTCTCGTATGCATTCTTACCACATATTCATCATTTACCAAATTCACTTCACATGAGTTTTGTGTACATACCTGTACTGCTCGCAATATAGTCGCATACTTTCTCATTCTTAATATACCCATTGAAATACAATTTAAGCATATAAACATATTAGATCACATTTCAATTCGGCCCAAAAGCCTAACCCCTAATCATCATTTATATTTATCATATATCCAACATCACAACTATGTACACTATCAATCAAAATGGATAATAAACAATTATTTCCACAATAATCATGAATTTACAATTACAGGCTTACGTACATGCCTATTCACTCGTAGTAATTTAATTCTCATACTCATCGTTGATTTACCCGTTAAACCACATGGAATACTATCGGATACATGGAAAGCTTGCACATAGTGCTTCATACGTAGCCACATGCTACCTCATATCACATATCACACATTGCTCGCTCTCAAGCTAATCATGGGCCTGCTCACACAAGCTGACAGTCAGGACGTAGCTATACGAGCTGCTCACATAACCTGACAGGTACCAGCAATACATGTCAGGCTACCTAGCCATCGGTAGGACGTACTTGACTAGCACCTGGATTCACATAGTCATATATACACATAATCATATGAGCTCATAATCACATAATTCCTAGTGACATGTCACATTGTTAAATTCCTAGTGACATGTCACATTGTATCCTAAATTATTCCTAAAGTTCAAACGGGATTTTTCTCAATATCATATATTCGTCGAACTCATTCACAATGTCATTGTCATTGACCATAATATTATTCATACACTTATTATACAAATCAAACATAGAAATTCATACATTAATAAAGCATTAAAACATGATACAATATTGTAATATTTACACATGAACTTACCTTGACACCAAAATGGAAAAAAGGGACCTAATCGTCAATTACTCATTTTCCCTTGTTCTAGGCCCGAATCTCATTTTCTTAGATCTATAACGTTACACTTAGCCCGCTTATTAGTCACATTATTCAATGTGACCCAAAAATCATACTATGAAAAATTACATTTTTGCCTATATACTTTGCATATTTACACTTTTTCCCTAGGCTCGTAAAATGAAATTTATTCAATTTCTTTAACATACAAGCCTAGCCAAATCATTTTCATAACACAACAGCCCACAATTTCCATTAAAGCATACTTTTACTATATATTTTATAACTTTTACAATTTAGTCCTTTTAGATGTTTTCACCAAAAATCACTTAGCAAAAGTTGTTTCTCCAACCATAAACATGCACAATCTACAATTAAACATCAATATGCACAAATTTGTAACATGGTTCAAACCCTAAACCTTTATCATAACTCAAATAAATGGTAGAAATAGGTAGATCTTGTTACGAGGATTTTAAAAACGTAAAAATCATTAAAAGCGGGGCTAGAACGAACTTACAATAGAGCTTGAAAGCTTAAAAACCCTAGCCATGGTTTCCTCTTGCAAATGTCAGCTAAGGAGGAAGATGGACAAATTTTTGGGTTTTTATTTTATTTATTAAGTCGTTTAATTACTAAATAACCCAGATACTCCTAACTTAAAAATATTCTATTTCACCTATTTCATGTCCATTTTTATCCAAAATATTATCCAATTGTCTAAAGTTAAAGTCCTCCAATTTAAAATTTCATAGCAATTTGACACCTCTAGCTTCTAGAACTCAAGTTTTGCAGTTTTTATAATTTAGTCCTTTTGACTAAATTGAGTGCCCAAACGTCGAAATTTTCGAACGAGATTTTCACGAAATCATTCCATGAAATTGTCGACAATAAAAATAGAATAAAAATAAATTTCCTTACGTCGAATCTGTGGTCTCGAAACCACTATTTTGACTAGACCCTAAATCAAGATATTATAACTATCCCACGTTTAGGGATTTTCGTCCCCTAAAATCTTAAGAAGAAGTTGCTTTCAACACTCATGAAACACTTTCACAAAACTTCTCAGAATCACAACCAGAATTAACCTCGTATATCTCTTTCCAATAACCTTTGGACTTTAGCACATAGTGCCGGAGCATATCGTCAAGATCTCAGTTACTCTCTCAGGAATTCATATACTCAGTTATTCTATCAAATAAAAACTCTGTACATACTGAAATGATCATACGAATCTTTGCCAAACAATCAATCACAGTCCAAATAACATCTTCCTTTTCAGAGATTATGACAATCTCGATACAAAATCTATAGTAACTCTATCTCATTATCACTCTCGCACAATCGCTGACTGTATTAGTCCTGATTACAGTTGATTTTTGACCTTTATCTGTTAAGATATCGTCATTTGAATACGGATTCTAAAATATCATGTAACGTAGGCAATCACTGGCGCATCTACTTATATAACTGCACATTTTATTACTCTTGGATGAACAGACGTGTTGCTACTGAGCCCCGTATAAAAACTTCTACATAAGTTCTGGATTCATAAGTATGCAAATTCTATTTAAAAATAAGAATAATAACAGGAATCATATCCGACCCAAAATTCAACATCAGAAGTAAACTCACTCTGAACTCATTTAGATTACCATTCACTATCATATTTTCGAGCTTCTTAGTTTCACAAAGAAATCCTCACTTTAGCATTTAATATAGCTAGAATTAGACCATCATCAAATAAGGTCAATCAAGTAACCAATACTCACAAAAATAAACAAAGATTTTCCATCCAAGCATCTATAGCTATAATTGCTTTCTCAGAGATTAAATCAATAACTTACTCGAAATCTTTCATTATAACAAACTATTAACATTGTCTTAAATTTCAGGTCCTCCTAAGACATAAAATATTTTAACTTTTTCGACCATGAAGCACATGACATTACCCGTCGAACATACGAAGTCATACAATTCTCAACCTAGACATAATAGTAGTCGTCTCTAAATCACCAGTCTAACAGTTCTTTTTTAATAAGACATTAACTATCTGAAAGTGCAAACTATCACCTTACATTCTTGTATTAAAACATATTCTAATCTATTCAATAATACATCACTAAAAAATCATAAATTCTTTTCTCAATTCATATTGGACTCAGAACTGAGCTTCAGTTAACAATACCTTCAACTGGTTGGAACTTGATTAACATGAATCCGACCATTCAAACTTTCATAAATGCTATAACATTTCAAGTTAGAACAACTTTAACTCATAATAACATCATTCGGTTAGAGCAATCCAATAAATATATCTGTATATCATACTTTCTAGAATATAATTTCTTCATTCAAACTGTCTGTCTATATATATATACTCAAGAATACACATAATTTATTCCTTTAGCTGGGGACATGCTTAAATACATATAACTCAGATTACATCTCAACAAATTAGTTCACTCTAATAAAAACAACCAAGTCGATTTCAACTATCAAATAATAACATGTTAAAACACCCTTTTCTTAATACTACTACCACAACCTAAATACATACATTCGTTTACGATTCTCTTAACATGCTAATCAAAGGTCTTGCAACCATATTAGCTCGAGAAAGCAGATATCCTGATTGAACTCATTAACTTTAATCAAACTTACCTGAGGAAGAGATCCATCATACAATTTTGAGCTTGTGCTCTCATCATTTATACCCTTGCCGATGATAGTTCCATACACAAAAATAAGAGAAATCTAGAAGAAAAAATTACCTTCTAGCTTTGGAATTCCATCGTAACAGAGATAATACACATTCCAAATTATTCTCTTCTCTTTCTACATTACTAATTATTCCACTAGTGTACTCTTTGATTTCACACTTGTGAACTTATTTAACATAATTTTCGTGAATTTTCATTATAAAAGCAACACTGGTAATGGGTGAGGTCGTAACACCTCTAACTTGACTTTCATGATGTGACAGCCCTCAATTGACCCTAGTCGAAAAGTGGTTTCGGGACCACAAGACCGAGTCATAAAAATAATTAACCATTATATTTGATGCTTATTATATGTATATAGGCATGTGTGAAAATTTCATGTTTGAATTTTGTTAATTGTAAGTGAATTTTGCTAAATAGGACTTGTGTGAGAAAATTTAGAAATGTGCTAGGCAAATGTTAAAGTGGCCTATTGATGCATGCTAGAAAATGTTGTCCTTGCATGTCAAAATACCCAAAACTTGGGATGGTGGCCGGCCATGCTATGGGTAAAAAGGTATTATAAACATGTTATGTTAGTGTTTCATGGGAGGAATGATAAAATAAGGAGCATGGTAATAAAATAATGAAAAGGAAAATGATGAAGAAAAAATAAAAATAAAAAGTTCTCATGTTGTTCAACTTGGCCGAATAGAAGAAAGAAAAAGAAGGGAAAGAACTTGGAGAAAATCGGCTATGGTGGTTCACTAGACTAAGGTATGTTGATGTTGTTCCATGAGATTCATGCATATTTTTAGTTGTTAGCTTGAGTTCTACCTAGCCCATGGTTTAAATCTTTGCTATGAGATGGAGATGATATTCGGCCATGGGTGTTGTCTTCTTGGTTGGTGTTTGATGTTGTGGTGATGAGGCATGAAGATGAGTTAAGTTTCGGCTAAGGTGGACTTGTGTTGATGTCATTTGCATGCTAAGTGTGAAGCTTTGTAATGATACATGTGATGGTGATTGATGACTCTTGGATTTTCTTTTTAGCGTTTTTGAGTTAGACATTAAGTTCTTTGTTTAATCCATGACCAAAATTGAAATGGTATGGTGTCTTGATACATTCGGCCATGGTAGGAAGTAGATGAGAATTGGTAGTAAGGTGAAGTGCAAATGTTAGTATTTGATTACTAGTGTATATATGTGTATTAGCCGAGGTTTGAACTTGAAACAAAATGGTATGTAGTCAATTCAAGTAACCATATTTGTAGGAAGTATTAAGCATATAATCGGCCTCAACATAGACATGCATATTCGGCCACATGAGGTAGATTGGTGTTGCATGTATTCGGTTAGAGGCAAGCATATTGATGCTTTTATCTTGGCTTAGATAATCGGCTAAAAGAGAGTGTGGGCTAATATGTCGAGTTGATTCATGATTTCATATATATGTGACTCTAATGTCTAATGTATATATGGGTTAAGTACCTTGAGTTTCTCTTTTTGATGTTCAAATGATTAAATCAATTTATTTGTTAAATTAAGCTCAAGAGCAAAGGGGAACTAAATCCGATAAAGGGAAGGAAAAAGTGATCGAATAGCCGTCGAAATCGTTCGACAACATCCGAGGTAAGTTTTCGAGTAATGAAACTTAGTTTACGATTTGATTAAGTCATGACGTATAATCATAACAAATATACGGTGATATAATGATTCTACTTGAATTATATGTTGAGTTAATTAGTCTATACGTATGATGGGTAGCCGTATGTGCATAGAGATCACGTCATAAAGCAAACCAAATCATGCTGTTTGTATGTGGCTATTGAGCCGAAAATGGGAATGCTTAATAATTGACTTGTGTTTGAATTCTAGTTATGAAAATGAAATAAAGATGTGTCATGATTTACTGATATGTGCATGAATATTCGGATGATAACGGGGCTAAGTCCCGAAGGCATTTGTGCTAGTGACTAATTCCGGGCTAAGTCCCAAAGGCATTTGTGCTAGTGACTAATTCCGGGCTAAGTCCCGAAGGCATTTGTACGAGTTACTAATTCCGAGCTAAGTCCCGAAGGCATTTGTGCGAGTTGCTATATCCGGGCTAAGTCCCGAAGGCATTTGTGCGAACTACTATATCCGGGCTAAGTCCCGAAGGCATTTGAGCGAGTAGCTATATTCGGTTAAATCCCGAAGGTACTTGGTTTGGGAATGAGCGATCTTGCTGTAATAATTTCAATTAATATGCTCGTAAAATCCCAACGATGAGGTATGTTTCGTATATGCATTGGATTAGTTGATTCCTTTTAAATAGTATTCGCTCAGTCGATTAATGAGCTTTCGGCTTTTGGTTAAGTTGATCTCTTATGTATGAGTATAAGGGTTGGTAATGTGAAGTAGGTATGATTTTGAGAATGTGTGTATATGAAATTATCCGTTTAGTCATATGAATGCTATACTTCAATTGTGCCTAATTTCATTGCTCAAAACTTACTAAGCATTAAATGCTTATTCCGTTTCTTTGATTCTCTGTTTTATAGATTTTGGTTCGTCAGCTATCGGACTCGGGATTGTCAAAGTCAAAGTCATCCACACTATCAAAGCCCTTTTGATACTCTTTTAGTTGAACTCTGCTAATGGCATGTATAGGACTGCCCTTGTGTTATTAGTCAAGTACTTTGGTGTTGTATATATTTGGATAGCCATGCGAAAATGGCTTATATATTTTGAGCATAGTGTTATAATCATTTTGTATGTATATGGTTATTGAGAGGTGTGGATATGCTTGGAAATGATTGGCCATTGGAATGGTTAATCATGATCATATTTTTTGCTATATATGCTAAAGGGCTTGTTGAATCATGGAAACTATGAAATAGGTAAAGTCTACCTTAAAGGCAGATGCTGACAGCAGCAGTGATGTAAATTTGAAAACTCACTAAAAATAGTAGAAATGGAATTAAATAGTGAATAAATTATTTAATCGAACCTTGATGAATCTACTTTCATATGGAAGAAACGAAACGATCATATGAGTCGTATTTTAAGAGATATTTAAGTTTTCATGGAATAGGGCCAGAGCGATTTCTGGATCCCCTGATCTGACTTTGGAAATTCACTATAAATTAACCAGAGATAATTAGAAGTCATTCCATATATGTATAGATTTATTTTTGAGTCTAGTTTCGTTAGAAACAAACGTCATAAGTATTGAAGCCCTGTACAGGGAGATATATAAGTCGTAATGCATGAAGGTCAGAGCATTCGAACCCTGAAACAGGGGAGACTTTAACTAATAAACTGTACTAATTGGCCCAATTAAAAATTCTAGAAAAAAATTTGTAGATGGATATATGAGTCTAGTTTCAGGAAAAATTTACGGAATCAGTTTTCGAGCTTCAGAACTCGAGATATGATTTTTAAAGTGACTGTGATGCAGTTAGCCAGCTTGTCTAGAAATAAAAAAAAATGAACTGTGTAAGTCAATGAAATAAGTCCGTAAATACCTCGTGTTCGACTCCGGCAACGGTCTCGGGTACGGGGTGTTACACATGAATACACACATATGACTTAACATTCATCATTAACGTAATATCATCATAATCACATAGTTCACTTCAAGCAAACTATCACACTTTTTCATTTTACAAATGTTTTCTATCATCCATAATTTCAAACAATGAATTTACTTAATCGAGCTCAATATTAATATCTAATTAAATTCCAACGCTTAGCTTCAATTTTACTTACCAAAAATTATCAAATTAGAGAACGTCTTACGGTTTTGAGTACGTCGTTTACTTGATGCCATAGTTCAACTATGGACTTACACGATATCTCATATCGATGCCACGGCCCAGACATGGTTTTAGACGAAATCACATAACAATGCCCACACCATATCACAAATATGGTCTTACATGGGATCACATATCGATGCCAATGCCAAGTCCCAGACATGGTCTTACATGTGATTACGATGCCATAACCCAGCTATGGTTTTACACGTACTCACATGTACTGCCATGGTCCAACCATGGTCTTATCCATCAATTCATCATTGAACGATTGTACTAATCTCCCGCATTCTACTCAATTTGATCTTTTAGTTTAATTTCCATACTATTATAATATTTGTGGTCCATAATAAATTCATAAAACAAAACATTATATATTCTCTAATTCAATAATTAAACATGAGATTCAACTATATAGACATACTGATTATGCATTATTCAAACAAGTGTACATACACACATTTCGTCCATTGGGTAAGTCTACTTATCATATTCACTTAATCAAATAGGTTGGGCACATAACATCATATGAATACCAACATATATGGATGAGATTATCTCAACATAAACTTTCGTTTCATTTCACCTTTCCACATTCCTCAACTTATGGCTATCTCATTTCATACATTATCACATGCATATTCATGAACTTCTATTCATACCTTTCCAAATTTCAACACATCGTAAGCACATTTCAATCATCTTGATATCATTGTCAGCATTATCGAAAATAGCTCGGTTGGAAGTCATCTCTATCTTAACAAAACAATTTTGTTAGAGCTGGGAGATATCACACTCTCACGAATAGTAATATGCCATGTATAGCTAGACTCACATACGCTATATTAGTCCAAGAATTGACTAAACCATAGCTCTGATACCACTAAATGAAGCACCCCTTACCCGTTCGACATCGGAACAGGGTACGAGGTGTTACTGGACATAAAATCACACAATCATAGAAGACCGAGACATGGATTTGCATCCAAATTTAAAAATTTTCATTCACATGCATATCGTCCCTTATAAGGGCCCTCGAGACCTAAAACATACGTTGGGTGTGGTTCGGGACTAAATCGAGAACTTTCATAACTTTTACAACACTTAGAAAATTTTCTTATTTTGGAGGGTTACACGTTCGTGTGGTTAGGCCGTATGGTCACACACGCTCGTGTGGCTTAGGACACGCCCGTGTCCTCATCCCATGTAACTTTCTATTTATGATGTCATTAGCAAAATAGAGTCACACAGCCAAGTCACAAGCCCGTGTGCTTAGTCCAGGTGGCAAATTAATTTCAAAACAAAATTAGGTGAAGACTTCACACGGCCAGAGCACACGCTCATGTCCTGAGGCTGTGTCCTTCACAGGCTGAGACACACGGCTGTGTCTCTGCCCGTGTGTTTACTATTGAGCATTCTATTTTACCTAATTAGGGTGTAGGGTGTAACACCTCTAACCCGTAACCGACATCGGATTAGGGTTACGAGGCATTACAAGACAGACAGAACATTTCAAACCAATTCAGAATTACAGATATTATTGAACATCATTTCATAAGCAATCGTCTCTTAAGATGGTCTACGAGACCTAAAACATATGTTTAAGGAAAGGTCGGAACTAAACCGAACCTATTCAGAATTTTCAGAACTTAACCAAATATTCCAGAACTGTTAAAGTCACACGCCCGTGTGACTAGGCCATATGGCACACTCGGGTACTAGACACGCCCATGTGAACCAGTTGTGCCAAAAATAGGTCCAATATTGACTTTTTCACATAGCCAATAGACACGACCGTGTGCCATAACCGTGTGGTACTTAGCTAGCTACTGACTTAAGCCCACGGCCATAAGGCACACCCGTGTCACCTAATCGTGTGGCACAATGCAGGCTTGGTTTAAGCTAATTTGCCACTTCTCTAAGGGCCAATCCTTTAAGGAATAATATACAACATTCATACCAAAATTTTCAACCAATTCCACGCTCAAAACATGCTTAAGGATGACCAAAACACATTAGAACATAACACATTACAAACATACACCAAAACTATGCACAAACTTATCATTTATTAGCCAATTCACATGGCATAACATATATACATATCAAGCTTACTTACTTAAACATTCTACCCTATACATGCCATACAAAAAAAATATTTACACTTTCAAAAGTACCAAAATGATTTCAATAGTGTGGTGACAATCCTCGACTATCTTGAGCCTTCAGTAGCTACGATAACTGTCAAATAGACAAAAATCATACAGAGTAAGCTACAAAGAGCTTAGTAAGTCAAATACACCTAGTCCATCTATTAAAACATATAAAAAATCAATAGTAAGAATTCAGAGTTATTTCAGGAAGTAATTCATGGTTTCGTACATACTTCACAGAACCGAGTCTTTCATATTCAGAGACTTAGTATGATACATACGTACTTGTATATATTATACATTTCATAATACATTCATTCCCATATCTCGTGCTCAATCCTCAGATGGTTCAGAAATGACATAGATAATCATAAACAAGTACAATGCCGATGTCCTAGACGTGGTCTTACATGTAATTCAATGGCGATGCCTCTGTCCTAGACAAGGTCTTACACAAAATCAAATACGATGCCGATGTCCCAGACATGGTCTTATACGTAAATCTCAATCGAGGCCTGTGTCCCAGACACGGTCTTACACGATATCTCAGATAGATGTCAACTTTCCTTTAGAAGTATACAGAGCTTTTCGGATACTAACATATTATTATACTTTATTCCAAAGATATTCATCTGGCACTCAAGGCCATCTAATACAGATTACAGTTTATATGTGCAGAATTTATTCAAATTAACACATAAATTTAATTTGACTTACCTTGGACGGATTTCAGACGGAACGAGTCGACTATTTGACTAATTTGGACTTCCCCCGATCTAAGTCCGATTTTCTTTATTCTTGATCTAATACAATACAAATTTCAACCATTCAATCATCTATTACATTCAATTTAATCCATATACATATATTTAGGGAACTTCTCATTTTAGCCCTTACAATTTCACACTTTGAAAATTTAGTCCATTTTTCACAAAATCACAAATATGCAAAATTCATCAAGACTATAGCTTGGCCGAATATACATGGCTTCTATACAAGCCCAAACAACATATTTAATTCATAATTTAGTCCTATAAAACCCTATTTTCACAAATTAGCTCAAATAGCTCAATTTCATAAAAATTTAAAGACAAAACTTATAACTCATCTAGCAAGCCTTCATAATTTATCCAAAAACATCACAAAACTCATGATATCAACAATGGCATTTCATGAAATCTTTAACAGAAACATAAATTCAGACATGGGCTTTGAAGAACACGAAGCAACGATCATAGAAACGTAAAAATTATCAAAAATCGGTCAAAAATACATACCTAATTGATGCTTGCAAATGTCGAAACCATAAGGCTCTTTTTCTTTTTATTTTGCTTGGTATTTTCGGCAAGAACACATGGGAAATGGCTAATTTCATGCATTTTGTTTACTTTAATTAACATAAAATACTAAACACCAATTTTTCCCCATTTATTAAGCCATTAATAAATCATTATAATAAGGCCATAATAGTCCACTCATGTTTCCAATGGTTTAATAACAACTTAAGGACCTTTACTATAGAAAGCCAAGCCAAATAGGCACTTAATGTAACACCCCCACGCCGGAACCGTCGCTGGAGTCGAGCTTGAGGAGTTACCAAACATAATTTATCAAATTAAGAACTTCAAATCATTTGTTTCTACATTCATATCTTTCTAGCTACCCGCATCACAGTTACAAGAAAAATCATATATCGAGTTACGAAACTTGAAATCAAAATACGTAACTTTTCCATAAATCTAGACTCATATATCTATTTACTAATTTTTTATAGAATTTTTTGTTGGGCCAATTAGTACAGTTTACTAGTTAAAGTCTCCCCTGTTTCAGGGTTCGACTGCTCTGATCTCTGTGTATTACGAATCAGATATCTCTCTATACAGAATTTCAATGACTACGAGGTTTGTTTCTCTTAAAACTGGACTCAATAAAGAATCTGTAAATATAAATAATGACTTCTAATTATTATTTTACAATTTACTATGAATTTTTAAAGTTAGAACAGAGGATCCAGAAATCACTCTGGCCCTGTTTCACAAGGTTTCAAATATCTCATAAAGTATAATTTATATGCCAGTTTTTTTTATCCATATGAAAATCGACTCATTAAGCTTCAATTTAATAACTTGATCATCATTTAATTCCATTTATACTATTTTTAGTGATTTTTCAAATTCATGTCATTGCTGCAACAATATTCTGTTTTAAGGCAAGTTTTATCTTTCATGAGTTGTTATGAACTAGATAACCTATTAAACTTCCATGATATCAAACATGATCTAAATTTAACCATCACCATTACTTATCAATATCAAACATTTCTCAACCAATCATGGCTATATCATAAATTATTTACACAAAATAAGTATATTGCTATACATGCCATACTTAAGTTTTACAAGCCAGTTACCCAGATGAAAGTCCTTTAGATAGTGTGATCGAACCTTCGACCCGTCCCGATTCCCGAACTAGCTTGTTCAAAACTACAGTAAATAAAGAGGAGGGAGTAAGCATAAATGCTTAGTAAGTTCATATGTAAATAACAAGTAACATAACAATACAAATATACCAAACAACTTTAGCATGGTATCACCAAAACATATATCACATTTCTAAACATCATTCATCATCTTACCACCTTATCGTTGTTGTATCTATTTTCAACCCGAGGGTTAAGAACATACCTGTCCAAAGTGTCCATTTCACAACACTTACCAAAACGTCGCTTGTATCTTAAGTGTTCTTCCATTTCACTAGAAATTTCACCCGTTGAACACATCAGAATACAACTCGGATACACGGATAATTTGCACATAACTGGCTCATATGTAATCAAGAAATCATGTAACCCGCCCCTAAGTGAACTCGGACTCAACTCAACGAGCTCGGGCGTTCGTATCCATAAGTGAACTCGAACTCAACTCAACGAGTTCGGACATTCGAATCCATAAGTGAACTCGGATTCAACTCAACGAGTTCGGATGCTCAACCATCCTAGTGACATGTCACTTGTATCCTAATCTATTCCTAAGGTTCAAACGGGCTTTTTCCCTCGATCTCACATTTGTCGTCTTCCATGGAATATCGGAACCGATACTCGGAGCAATTCATATTTATCAAGTAGTAAACATAATTTGCATATTACTCAACATTAACCACAAAGCATAACATTTCACGATTAAAATCAGCGTATCATATAATTAACATCAATAACTTAAAAATAACAATTATGCTACATTATTTACACATGAACTTACCTTGGTACCAAAATATAAAGATTTTGCAATTTAGTCCACAATCTTTCTTTTCCTCGATCGCGACTTGAATCCCATTTCTCTTGATCTATAATGCCAAATTAATCTTATTTAATACATACATTCATCAAAACAGCATTTAATACGAACTTTGGAAAAATTACACTTTTGCCCCTAAACTTTTGCATAATTACACTTTGCCCCTAGGCTCGGGAATTAAACTTTATTCCTTATTCTATGTTTTATAACATGCTGATCATTTTTCCCTTCTATGGAAACATCAAATTCTTACTCTAACATATACTTGTGACTATTAGGTATTTTGCCGATTAAGCCCTTTTACTCGTTTTCACTCAAAATCATAAAACATCAAAACACATTAGAACATTACACATTACAAACATACACCAAAACTATGCACAAACTTATCATTTATTAGCCAATTCACATGGCATAACATATATACATATCAAGCTTACTTACTTAAACATTCTACCCTATACATGCCATACAAAAAAAATATTTACACTTTCAAAAGTACCAAAATGATTTCAATAGTGTGGTGACAATCCTCGACTATCTTGAGCCTTCAGTAGCTACGATAACTATCAAATAGACAAAAATCATACAGAGTAAGCTACAAAGAGCTTAGTAAGTCAAATACACCTAGTCCATCTATTAAAACATATAAAAATCAATAGTAAGAATTCAGAGTTATTTCAGGAAGTAATTCATGGTTTCGTACATACTTCACAGAACCGAGTCTTTCATATTCAGAGACTTAGTATGATACATACGTACTTGTATATATTATACATTTCATAATACATTCATTCCCATATCTCGTGCTCAATCCTCAGATGGTTCAGAAATGACATAGATAATCATAAACAAGTACAATGCCGATGTCCTAGACGTGGTCTTACATGTAATTCAATGGCGATGCCTCTGTCCTAGACAAGGTCTTACACAAAATCAAATACGATGCCGATGTCCCAGACATGGTCTTATACGTAAATCTCAATCGAGGCCTGTGTCCCAGACACGGTCTTACACGATATCTCAGATAGATGTCAACTTTCCTTTAGAAGTATACAGAGCTTTCGGATACTAACATATTATTATACTTTATTCCAAAGATATTCATCTGGCACTCAAGGCCATCTAATACAGATTACAGTTTATATGTGCAGAATTTATTCAAATTAACACATAAATTTAATTTGACTTACCTTGGACGGATTTCAGACGGAACGAGTCGACTATTTGACTAATTTGGACTTCCCCCGATCTAAGTCCGATTTTCTTTATTCTTGATCTAATACAATACAAATTTCAACCATTCAATCATCTATTACATTCAATTTAATCCATATACATATATTTAGGGAACTTCTCATTTTAGCCCTTACAATTTCACACTTTGAAAATTTAGTCCATTTTCACAAAATCACAAATATGCAAAATTCATCAAGACTATAGCTTGGCCGAATATACATGGCTTCTACACAAGCCCAAACAACATATTTAATTCATAATTTAGTCCTATAAAACCCTATTTTCACAAATTAGCTCAAATAGCTCAATTTCATAAAAATTTAAAGACAAAACTTATAACTCATCTAGCAAGCCTTCATAATTCATCCAAAAACATCACAAAACTCATGATATCAACAGTGGCATTTCATGAAATCTTTAACAGAAACATAAATTCAGACATGGGCTTTGAAGAACACGAAGCAACGATCATAGAAACGTAAAATTATCAAAATCGGTCAAAAATACATACCTAATTGATGCTTGCAAATGTCGAAACCATAAGGCTCTTTTTCTTTTTATTTTGCTTGGTATTTTCGGCAAGAACACATGGGAAATGGCTAATTTCATGCATTTTGTTTACTTTAATTAACATAAAATACTAAACACCAATTTTTCCCCATTTATTAAGCCATTAATAAATCATTATAATAAGGCCATAATAGTCCACTCATGTTTCCAATGGTTTAATAACAACTTAAGGACCTTTACTATAGAAAGCCAAGCCAAATAGGCACTTAATGTAACACCCCCACGCCCGAACCGTCGCTGGAGTCGAGCTTGAGGAGTTACCAAACATAATTTATCAAATTAAGAACTTCAAATCATTTGTTTCTACATTCATATCTTTCTAGCTACCCGCATCACAGTTACAAGAAAATCATATATCGAGTTACGAAACTTGAAATCAAAATACGTAACTTTTCCATAAATCTAGACTCATATATCTATTTACTAAATTTTTTATAGAATTTTTTGTTGGGCCAATTAGTACAGTTTACTAGTTAAAGTCTCCCCTGTTTCAGAGTTCGACTGCTCTGATCTCTGTGTATTACGAATCAGATATCTCTCTATACAGAATTTCAATGACTACGAGGTTTGTTTCTCTTAAAACTGGACTCAATAAAGAATCTGTAAATATAAATAATGACTTCTAATTATTATTTTACAATTTACTATGAATTTTTAAAGTTAGAACAGAGGATCCAGAAATCACTCTGGCCCTGTTTCACAAGGTTTCAAATATCTCATAAAGTATAATTTATATGCCAGTTTTTTTATCCATATGAAAATCGACTCATTAAGCTTCAATTTAATAACTTGATCATCATTTAATTCCATTTATACTATTTTTAGTGATTTTTCAAATTCATGTCATTGCTGCAACAATATTCTGTTTTAAGGCAAGTTTCATCTTTTCATGAGTTGTTATGAACTAGATAACCTATTAAACTTCCATGATATCAAACATGATCTAAATTTAACCATCACCATGACTTATCAATATCAAACATTTTCTCAACCAATCATGGCTATATCATAAAATTATTTACACAAAATAAGTATATTGCTATACATGCCATACTTAAGTTTTACAAGCCAGTTACCCAGATGAAAGTCCTTTAGATAGTGTGATCGAACCTTCGACCCGTCCCGATTCCCGAACTAGCTTGTTCAAAACTACAGTAAATAAAGAGGTGGGAGTAAGCATAAATGCTTAGTAAGTTCATATGTAAATAACAAGTAACATAACAATACAAATATACCAAACAACTTTAGCATGGTATCACCAAAACATATATCACATTTCTAAACATCATTCATCATCTTACCACCTTATCGTTGTTGTATCTATTTTCAACCCGAGGGTTAAGAACATACCTGTCCAAAGTGTCCATTTCACAACACTTACCAAAACGTCGCTTGTATCTTAAGTGTTCTTCCATTTCACTAGAAATTTCACCCGTTGAACACATCAGAATACAACTCGGATACACGGATAATTTGCACATAACTGGCTCATATGTAATCAAGAAATCATGTAACCCGCCCCTAAGTGAACTCGGACTCAACTCAACGAGCTCGGGCGTTCGTATCCATAAGTGAACTCGAACTCAACTCAACAAGTTCGGACATTCGAATCCATAAGTGAACTCGTATTCAACTCAACGAGTTCGGATGCTCAACCATCCTAGTGACATGTCACTTGTATCCTAATCTATTCCTAAGGTTCAAACAGGCTTTTTCCCTCGATCTCACATTTGTCGTCTTCCATGGAATATCGGAACCGATACTCGGAGCAATTCATATTTATCAAGTAGTAAACATAATTTGCATATTACTCAACATTAACCACAAAGCATAACATTTCACGATTAAAAATCAGCGTATCATATAATTAACATCAATAACTTAAAAATAACAATTATGCTACATTATTTACACATGAACTTACCTTGGTACCAAATATAAAGATTTTGCAATTTAGTCCACAATCTTTTCTTTTCCTCGATCGCGACTTGAATCCCATTTCTCTTGATCTATAATGCCAAATTAATCTTATTTAATACATACATTCATCAAAACAGCATTTAATACGAACTTTGGAAAAATTACACTTTTGCCCCTAAACTTTTGCATAATTACACTTTTGCCCTAGGCTCGGGAATTAAACTTTATTCCTTATTCTTATGTTTTATAACATGCTGATCATTTTCCCTTCTATGGAAACATCAAATTCTTACTCTAACATATACTTGTGACTATTAGGTATTTTGCCGATTAAGCCCTTTTACTCGTTTTCACTCAAAATCATAAACATCAAACACATTAGAACATTACACATTACAAACATACACCAAAACTATGCACAAACTTATCATTTATTAGCCAATTCACATGGCATAACATATATACATATCAAGCTTACTTACTTAAACATTCTACCCTATACATGCCATACAAAAAAAATATTTACACTTTCAAAAGTACCAAAATGATTTCAATAGTGTGGTGACAATCCTCGACTATCTTGAGCCTTCAGTAGCTACGATAACTGTCAAATAGACAAAAATCATACAGAGTAAGCTACAAAGAGCTTAGTAAGTCAAATACACCTAGTCCATCTATTAAAACATATAAAAAATCAATAGTAAGAATTCAGAGTTATTTCAGGAAGTAATTCATGGTTTCGTACATACTTCACAGAACCGAGTCTTTCATATTCAGAGACTTAGTATGATACATACGTACTTGTATATATTATACATTTCATAATACATTCATTCCCATATCTCGTGCTCAATCCTCAGATGGTTCAGAAATGACATAGATAATCATAAACAAGTACAATGCCGATGTCCTAGACGTGGTCTTACATGTAATTCAATGGCGATGCCTCTGTCCTAGACAAGGTCTTACACAAAATCAAATACGATGCCGATGTCCCAGACATGGTCTTATACGTAAATCTCAATCGAGGCCTGTGTCCCAGACACGGTCTTACACGATATCTCAGATAGATGTCAACTTTCCTTTAGAAGTATACAGAGCTTTTCGGATACTAACATATTATTATACTTTATTCCAAAGATATTCATCTGGCACTCAAGGCCATCTAATACAGATTACAGTTTATATGTGCAGAATTTATTCAAATTAACACATAAATTTAATTTGACTTACCTTGGACGGATTTCAGACGGAACGAGTCGACTATTTGACTAATTTGGACTTCCCCCGATCTAAGTCCGATTTTCTTTATTCTTGATCTAATACAATACAAATTTCAACCATTCAATCATCTATTACATTCAATTTAATCCATATACATATATTTAGGGAACTTCTCATTTTAGCCCTTACAATTTCACACTTTGAAAATTTAGTCCATTTTTCACAAAATCACAAATATGCAAAATTCATCAAGACTATAGCTTGGCCGAATATACATGGCTTCTATACAAGCCCAAACAACATATTTAATTCATAATTTAGTCCTATAAAACCCTATTTCACAAATTAGCTCAAATAGCTCAATTTCATAAAAATTTAAAGACAAAACTTATAACTCATCTAGCAAGCCTTCATAATTCATCCAAAAACATCACAAAACTCATGATATCAACAATGGCATTTCATGAAATCTTTAACAGAAACATAAATTCAGACATGGGCTTTGAAGAACACGAAGCAACGATCATAGAAACGTAAAAATTATCAAAAATCGGTCAAAAATACATACCTAATTGATGCTTGCAAATGTCGAAACCATAAGGCTCTTTTCTTTTTATTTTGCTTGGTATTTTCGGCAAGAACACATGGGAAATGGCTAATTTCATGCATTTTGTTTACTTTAATTAACATAAAATACTAAACACCAATTTTTCCCCATTTATTAAGCCATTAATAAATCATTATAATAAGGCCATAATAGTCCACTCATGTTTCCAATGGTTTAATAACAACTTAAGGACCTTTACTATAGAAAGCCAAGCCAAATAGGCACTTAATGTAACACCCCCACGCCGGAACCGTCGCTGGAGTCGAGCTTGAGGAGTTACCAAACATAATTTATCAAATTAAGAACTTCAAATCATTTGTTTCTACATTCATATCTTTCTAGCTACCCGCATCACAGTTACAAGAAAAATCATATATCGAGTTACGAAACTTGAAATCAAAATACGTAACTTTTCCATAAATCTAGACTCATATATCTATTTACTAATTTTTTTATAGAATTTTTTGTTGGGCCAATTAGTACAGTTTACTAGTTAAAGTCTCCCCTGTTTCAGGGTTCGACTGCTCTGATCTCTGTGTATTACGAATCAGATATCTCTCTATACAGAATTTCAATGACTACGAGGTTTGTTTCTCTTAAAACTGGACTCAATAAAGAATCTGTAAATATAAATAATGACTTCTAATTATTATTTACAATTTACTATGAATTTTTAAAGTTAGAACAGAGGATCCAGAAATCACTCTGGCCCTGTTTCACAAGGTTTCAAATATCTCATAAAGTATAATTTATATGCCAGTTTTTTTTATCCATATGAAAATCGACTCATTAAGCTTCAATTTAATAACTTGATCATCATTTAATTCCATTTATACTATTTTTAGTGATTTTTCAAATTCATGTCATTGCTGCAACAATATTCTGTTTTAAGGCAAGTTTCATCTTTTCATGAGTTGTTATGAACTAGATAACCTATTAAACTTCCATGATATCAAACATGATCTAAATTTAACCATCACCATGACTTATCAATATCAAACATTTTCTCAACCAATCATGGCTATATCATAAAATTATTTACACAAAATAAGTATATTGCTATACATGCCATACTTAAGTTTTACAAGCCAGTTACCCAGATGAAAGTCCTTTAGATAGTGTGATCGAACCTTCGACCCGTCCCGATTCCCGAACTAGCTTGTTCAAAACTACAGTAAATAAAGAGGTGGGAGTAAGCATAAATGCTTAGTAAGTTCATATGTAAATAACAAGTAACATAACAATACAAATATACCAAACAACTTTAGCATGGTATCACCAAAACATATATCACATTTCTAAACATCATTCATCATCTTACCACCTTATCGTTGTTGTATCTATTTTCAACCCGAGGGTTAAGAACATACCTGTCCAAAGTGTCCATTTCACAACACTTACCAAAACGTCGCTTGTATCTTAAGTGTTCTTCCATTTCACTAGAAATTTCACCCGTTGAACACATCAGAATACAACTCGGATACACGGATAATTTGCACATAACTGGCTCATATGTAATCAAGAAATCATGTAACCCGCCCCTAAGTGAACTCGGACTCAACTCAACGAGCTCGGGCGTTCGCATCCATAAGTGAACTCGGACTCAACTCAACGAGTTTGGATGCCTAGTTACATCTCACGAACTCGGACTCAACTCAACGAGTTCGGACATTCGAATCCATAAGTGAACTCGGATTCAACTCAACGAGTTCGGATGCTCAACCATCCTAGTGACATGTCACTTGTATCCTAATCTATTCCTAAGGTTCAAACGGGCTTTTTCCCTCGATCTCACATTTGTCGTCTTCCATGGAATATCGGAACCGATACTCGGAGCAATTCATATTTATCAAGTAGTAAACATAATTTGCATATTACTCAACATTAACCACAAAGCATAACATTTCACGATTAAAAATCAGCGTATCATATAATTAACATCAATAACTTAAAAATAACAATTATGCTACATTATTTACACATGAACTTACCTTGGTACCAAAATATAAAGATTTTGCAATTTAGTCCACAATCTTTTCTTTTCCTCGACCGCGACTTGAATCCCATTTCTCTTGATCTATAATGCCAAATTAATCTTATTTAATACATACATTCATCAAAATAGCATTTAATACGAACTTTGGAAAAATTACACTTTTGCCCCTAAATTTTTGCATAATTACACTTTTGCCCCTAGGCTCGGGAATTAAACTTTATTCCTTATTCTTATGTTTTATAACATGCTGATCATTTTTCCCTTCTATGGAAACATCAAATTCTTACTCTAACATATACTTGTGACTATTAGGTATTTTTGCCGATTAAGCCCATATTATATCATAAAACATCAAAATACACAAATTTCACCTATGGATATTTTTCCAAATATAAACCCTAGGTTGAATTATTGCTAACATAAGCTTAATCGAGCTACCAGGATTCCAAAAACGTAAAGGACATTAAAAACGGGGCTTGGAATCACTTACTATAGAGCTTGGAAGCTTGAAACAAACCCTAAATATGGAGAACCCTTGAAATTTCAGCCTAATTAAGAAGATGGACAAAAATTGGCTTTTAATTTTGTTTTTAATTCATTTTAATAACTAAATGACCAAAATGCCCTTACTACTAAACTTTCCAAAAATTCCTTCCATGTCCTAATTTTGTCCATGAACTTAAATTGGTCAAATTGCTATTTAAGACCTCCTAATTAATATTTCAATGCAATTTCATACTAAAAACTTCTAAAATGCAAATTTTGCAACTTATTCGATTTAGTCCCTACTTTCAATTTAAACACTTTAGGCATAGAATTTCATCACGAAATTTTGACACAATCATGCAATCATATCATATTCATCAAAATAATTATAAAATAATTATTTCTATCTCGAATTTGTGGTCACGAAACCACTATTCCGATTAAGCCCTAATTCAGGATATTACAACTCTCCCCGCTTTTAAGGATTTTCGTCCTCGAAAATCTTACCGGTAAACAGGTGTGGGTATTGGTTTTGCATAGTTTCTTCAGGTTCCCATGTAGTCTCTTCTACCCCATGCTTTTGCCACAACACTTTCACAAGTGCAACACTTTTATTTCTTAGTTGTTTGACTTCTCGAGCTAAAATCTTAATCGGTTCTTCTTCATAAGTCATATCCGGTTGTAGTTCAACTTCTGTCGGTGAAATTATATATGAAGGATCCGAACGATACCGACGTAACATAGATACATGAAACACATCATGAATCTTCTCTAATTCAGGTGGTAGCGCTAGCCGATATGCTACCTGTCTAACTTTTTCAATTATTTCATACGGTCCAATAAAACGCGGACTTAACTTGCCCTTTCATCCAAATCTAAGGACTTTCTTCCATGGAGACACTTTCAAAAATACCTTATCACCAACTTGAAACTCCATTTCTTTTCGTTTCAAATCCGCGTAAGATTTCTGTCTATCTGAAGCAGCTTTCAAACAATCTCAAATCACTTTCACCTTTTCTTTTGTTTCTTTTATTAAATCAACTCCATAAATCTGATTTTCCTTGAGTTCAGTCCAATACAATGGCGTCCGACATTTACGACCATATAATGCTTCATAAGGTGCCATCTTCAAACTCGTCTGATAACTATTATTATAAGCAAATTCTACCAATGGTAAGTACTTTTCCCAACTATCTTGAAATTCCAATACGCAACATCTGAGCATGTCTTCAAGAATCTGAATTACTCTTGCAACTTTGTACCTAATGCCTCTTGTAACTTTTGCCAAAACCGTGAGGTAAACCTCAGATCTCTATCCGAAATGATTGACAAAGGTATCCCATGAAGTCTAACAATCTCTCGAATATACAATTCAGCCAACTTATTAAGAGACTAATCTGTACGTATCGGAATAAAATGAGCCGATTTAGTCAGTCTGTCAACTATTGCCCAGATGGCATTTTTCTTCCCTGGAGTTAACGGCAACCCTGATATAAAATCCATAGTAATCCGATCCCATTTCCATTCAGGAACCATAATAGGCTAAAGTAATCCCGAAGGTACTTGGTGTTCAGCTTTCACTTGTTGACAAACTAAGCACTTTGATACAAACTCGGAAATATCTCTTTTCATTCCACTCCACCAGTACATTTTCTTTAAGTCATTATACATCTTTGTACTGCCCGGATGAACCTCCAAACAACCATTATGTGCTTCATGCAAAATCTTTTGAATCAACTCATCATTTTTCAGTACACAAATCTGATTTTTAAACATCAAACAACCATCAGAATCGATTCTGAAATCTGGTCCCGTATCAACTTCACACTATTTTCTCTTGGCTAGCAAATCTTGATCATTTTTCTGAGCTTCAAAAATCTCTTGTAAAAACATCGGTCTTGCTCTTAACTCTGCTAGAATCAAACCGTCATTTGACATTTTCAACTGAGTGTTCATAACTCTCAAAGTAAACAACAACTTTCTGCTTAAAGCATCGGCAACCACATTCGCTTTTCCCGGATGATAATCAATAACAAGCTCGAATCTTTCAATAACTCTAACCATCTTCGCTGTCTCAAATTCAAGTATTTTTTGTGACATCAAGTATTTAAGACTTTTGTGATCGGTATATACTCGGCACTTTTCACCATACAAATAATGTCACCAAATCTTCAAAGCAAACACCACTGCAGCCAATTCCAAATCGTGAGTAGGATAATTCCTCTCATGAGGTTTTAACTGCCTCGAAGCATAAGCCACCACTTTTCCTTCTTGCATGAGTATACACCCCAAACCATTTAGAGAAGCATCACTATACACCACAAATTCTTTACCTGATTCGGGTTGTATCAACACTAGTGCTTCAGTTAATAGCTTTTTCAATTCTTCGAAACCCTGTTGGCATTCTTCCGTCCATTCAAATTTAACATCCTTTCGGAGTAGTCTAGTCATAGGAGCAGCAATTATAGAAAATCCATTTACAAACCGCCGATAATACCCAGCTAGCCCCAAGAAACTCCTAACTTCAGTTACATTTTTCGGTGGTTTCCAATCAATAATGGCTGAAATTTTACTATGATCAATCCGTATACCATCACTTGAAACAATATGACCCAAAAATCCAACTTCCCGGAGCCAAAATTCACTTTTACTAAACTTAGCATACAGCTGCTTATCTCTCAAAGTTTGCAAAACTATCCTCAAATGCTCAGCATGCTCTGTCTCATCTTTTGAATAAATTAAAATATCATCTATAAACACCACAACAAATCTGTCCAGGTATGGCCGAAATATGTGATTCATTAAGTCCATAAACACAGCAGGAGCATTTGTCAACCCGAATGGCATAACTAAAAATTCATAATGACCGTACCTTGTTCTAAAAGCAGTTTTAGGCACATCTGACTCTTTCACTCGCACCTGATAATACCCAGATCTCAAGTCAATCTTTGAAAACCATGTCGCTCCTTTTAGCTGATCAAACAAATCATCAATTCTCGGCAATGGATACTTGTTTTTGATTGTCAACTTGTTTAACTGCCGATAATCAACACATAATCTCATAGAACCATCCTTCTTTTTCACAAATAACACGAGAGCACCCCAAGGTGAAAAACTTGATCTCACAAAGCCTTTATCAGTCAACTCTTGCAACTGTGACTTTAATTCTTTCAACTCTGTTGGTTCCATTCTATATGGAGCAATCAAGATCGGAGCTGTTCTCGGTATCAAATCTATACCAAATTCTACTTTCCTGACTGGAGGCAAACCCGGCAATTCTTCTGGAAATACATCTGCAAATTCACACACAACCAGCACTGATTCAACTTTCTTTTCAACTTCTTTTGTATTAATTACATACGCCAAATAAGCTTCATAACCCTTTCTCAAATATCTCTGAGTCGACATCGAAGAAATCACACTAGACAATGCCTCTGATTTATCTGATTCAACCTACAGAGTTTCACCATTTTTACACTTTAATTCTATAACCTTTTCTTTGCAATTTACTATAGCATCATGCAATGTCAACCAATCCATACCCAAAATAACATCAAATTCATCAAACAGCAACAACATCAAGTCGGCCAGAAAGTAATGACCCCGAATCATTAAAGGGCATTTCTTGCTTACTTTATCAACTATCACGCATTTGCTTAGCGGGTTCAACACTCTAATCATAAATTCTGTGTTCTCAACAGCTATATTCATACTAGACACCAGTTTCATGCATACATATGAATGAGTAGAACCGGGATCAATCAAAGCAATAACATTAGTATCATAAAGAGAAAATGTACCGGTAATCACATCGGGTGAGGAAGCATCTTCACGCGCTTTAATAGCATAAGTTCTAGCCGGAGCTCTTCCTTCAGATCTAACTGCTGCATCTCTGGCTACATTCTTACTGCTTGTTTCACTTGCAGCTTTTCTCAGATACCTTCCCCTCGAGTCTGCACCACTAGCTTTTACATTTTGAAAATTTTCTTTCTCAGCTCTCTCTGGGCAGTCTCTAATAAAATGATCCAGAGAACCACATCGAAAACATTCATTTGCTCTGCACGGACCAAAATGCTTTCTACCACACCGCTGGCACTCAGGTTTAACAAATCTCGAGTTCCCTATACTGGCTGCAGAAGTATTTTGAGATTTAGGACCCACATTCTGCTTCTTAAAATTTCCATATGATTGCCCAGCTGAAACTTGGGAATGAGGATCCATATTTCTTGACTTTCCGGTTTGCTATGAGGGTGCATTACTCATTGGTCTTTTCTTCCAATTTCGTGTTTCAGATTCTACCTTTTTCTTTTCCTTCAGTAATTCTTCAACCTTGCAAGCTCGATCGACAAGTACCACCATTTCTTTTAGTTCAAGGATCCCAACAAATACCTTAATGTCTTCGTTAAGCCCATCTTCAAATTGTCGGCACATCTTGGCTTCTGTAGGAACATATTCCCTGGCATACTTACTAAATCGAACAAACTCTCTTTCATATTCTGAGATTGTCATATTACCTTGCTTCAGCTCAAGAAACTCTTTACATTTCTGATCAATAAATCTTTCACTAATATATTTCTTCTGAAACTCTTCTTGAAAGAATTCCCAGGTTACCCTCTCTTTCGGTACCACCGAAATCAAAGTCTTCCACCAATTATAGGTTGAATCTCTCAACAAAGATGTAGCACATTTCAAACATTCTTCAGGTGTACAAGATAATTCATCAAATACCTGGATAGAATTTTAAAGTCAGAACTCTGCTTTCTCTGCATCATCATCAATATTTGCTCTAAATTCTTCAGCCCCTTGTTTACGAATTCTGTCAACGGGGGTTCTGTGAAATTTTATCATATCCACTCCCTGAGGTATTGGAGGCATAGGTTGAGGAATTGGGGGAGGTGGGGGAGGTCATACATTTGGGTTCGTACGAACGAACTCAGTGTACCATGCACTCATCATTTGGAGAAAGGCTTCCTGATCCCTTTCTCCTCCTCCCTGACCAACAGTAGGGGGTGGGTTTTCAGTCGGCGCTGCCCCTTCAGCCAGAGCTGGCGCATTACTCTCTACTTCATCTGCCACAGCTGGATCGGGATCCATTTTGTAACGCCCCGTACCCGAGACCATCATCGGAGTCGAACACGAGGTGTTAATAGACTTAATTCATTACTTAAACAGCTCAAACAGTTTATTTTTAAAATTTTCAGTCAAGCTAACAATCTACGTCATAGTCACTTAAAAATTCATATCTCGAGTTACGAAACTCGAAATCCAATTCTGTAAATTTTCCCTGAGACTAGACTTATATATCTATTTACTAATTTTTTTATAGAATTTTTGGTCAAGCAAATTAGTACAGTTTATTAGTTAAAGTCTCCCCTGTTTTGGAGTTTGACTGCTCTGACCTCTGTGTATTACGAATTAGATATCTCCCTGTACAGAGTTTCAATGACTATGCCATTTCTTTCTAATAAAACTAGACTAAATAAGGAATCTGTACATATTAATCATGACTTCTAATTATCTTTGAAAAATGTATGATGAATTTCCAAAGTCGGAACAGGGGATCCAGAAATCGCACTAGCCCTATTTCACAAAAATTTAAACATCTCATAAAATATAACTCATATACCTGTTTTGTTCCATCCATATGAAAATAGACTCATAATTCTTCAATTCCATATATTATTCATCATCTAATTGTATCTCTACTATTTTTAGTGAGTTTTTCAAACTCACGTCACTGCTGCTGTCTGAATCTATTTTATGGTAAATTTTACCTATTTCATGGTTTCCATGGATTAGCTAGCAAATTAGCATACATAACACCAAATATGATCATGATTAGCCATTCCAATGGCTAATCATTACCAAGCATTTCCATACCACTCAATAACCATATCATAAGACCATATACACAAAATGATTATAATGCTATACATGCCATACTCAAAATATACAAGCCATTATGCCAAGATGGTATACGGATAGTGTGAGCGTGCCTCCGACCATTTCCGATTTCCGAGCTGAAAAGGAGGGAGTAAGCATAAATGCTTAGTAAGTTCACATGCAAATAGGAAGTAACATAACCATATAAGAAAACATAAAACATCATTTGCATAATCATCACCAAGACATTCATATCACATTTTCATTTATCATCTTACCCTATTATTGTTATGTCGAGTTTTCAACCCGAGGGTTAAGTACATACCTATTCAAAGTATCCATTTCACAACACTTACCAATAAGTCCCTTTCATCTTGAGTATTCCTCCATTTGAGTAGAACTTTACCCGTTGAACACATCGGAATATAATTCGGATACATGGAAAGTTTGCACATAAGTGCCACATATGTAGCCAAGTTACCATGTAACCCACCCATAAGTGAACTCAGACTCAACTCAACAAGTTCAGATGCTCAACCATCCTAGTGACATGTCACTTGTATCCTAATCTATTCCTAAGGTTCAAATGGGCTTTTTCCCTTGATCTCACATTTTTCGTCTTCCATGGAATATCGGAACCGATACTCGGTAGCAATTCATATTTATAAAGTAGTAAACATAATTTGCATATTACTCAACATTAACCACAAAGCATAATATTTCACGATAAAAAAATCAGCATATCATATAATTAACATCAATAACTTAAAAACAACAATTATGCTACATTATTTACACATGAACTTACCTCATATGTGAAAATGGCTATTTTTACCATTTTGTCCACAACTTGGTATTTTCCCCATTTTAGCCTGAATTTTAGTTTTCCTTGCTCTATCATTTAAAATATAGTCTAACTAGGACTCACATTATTCAAATTGACCCAAAATCATATTTTGGAAAAATTACAATTTTGCCCCTAAACTTTTGCATATTTACACTTTTGCCCCAAAGCTCGTAAATTAAACTTCAGCCTATTTTCTTATGTTTTATGACATGCTGATCATTTTTCCCTTCTATGGCAACATCAAATTCTCACTCTAACATGTACTTAGGACTATTAGGTATTTTTACCGATTAAGCCCTTTTGCTAGTTTTCGCTTAAAACCGAGTAGCACAAGTTGTCTAACACAATTTAAAACCTCATAATCTATTATAAAACATAAAAATACACAAATTTCACCTATGGGTATTTTTCCAAATATAAACCTTAGGTTAAATTATTGCTAGCATAAGCTTAATCGCGCTACCGGGACTCCAAAAACGTAAAGAACTTGAAAAACGGGGCTAGAATGGACTTACAATCGAGCTTGGAAGCTTGAAAAACCCTAGCCATGGTTTATCCTTTCTATATTCGTCCATGGGGTTGAAGATGAGCAAAATTGGCTTTTAATTTTGTATTTTAATTCATTTTACCCCTAAATGACCAAAATGCCCTTACTACTAAATTTTCCAAAAATTCCATCCATGTCCAATTTTTGTCCATAGACTTAGAAATTGGTAAAATTGCTATTTAAGACCTCCTAATTAAAATTTCACAACAATTTCATACTAGAAACTTCTAGAATGCAATTTTTACAAATTATTCGATTTAGTCCCTAATTTCAATTTAAGCACTTTATGCATAAATTCCTTCACGAAATTTTCACACAATCATGCAATCATATCATAGACCTCAAAATAATCATAAAATAATTATTTCTATCTCATATTTTTTGGTCACGAAACCACTATTCCGACTAGGCCCAAAATCAGGATATTACACATTTACTATATAAAAATCATTTAAAAAGGTCAGAAGTCATCACACTATCACAATTCATACATATGGCATGTATAGCAAAATCCGTACATACAACACGTAGTCCGAGAAACGACTAAACCTGCTCTGATACCACTAAATGTAACGCCCCCACGCCTGAAACTATCGCCGGAGTCGAGCTTGAGGAGTTACCGAACATAATTTATCAAATTAAGAACTTCAAATCATTTGTTTCTACATTCACAGTTTTCTAGCTACCCGCATCACAGTTACAAGAAAAATCGTACCTTGAGTTACGAAACTTGAAATCAAAATCTGTAAATTTTCTCTAAATCTAGACTCATATATCTATTTACTAATTTTTTATAGAATTTTTTTGTTGGGCCAATTAGTACAGTTTATTAGTTAAAGTCTCCCCTGTTTCAGGGTTTGACTGCTCTGACCTCTGTGTATTACGAATCAGATATCTCTCTATACAGAATTTCAATGACTACAAGGTTTGTTTCTCTTAAAACTAGACTCAATAACGAATCTTTACATATAAATAATGACTTCTAATTATTTTTTTAAATTTATTATTAATTTTTAAAGTCAGAACAGAGGATCCAGAAATCACTCTGGCCCTGTTTCACAAGGTTTCAAATATCTCATAAAGTATAATTTATATGCCTGTATTTTTTTTATCCATATGAAAATAGACTCATTAAGCTTACATTTAATAACTTGATCATCATTTAATTCCATTTATACTATTTTTAGTGATTTTTCAAATTCATATCATTGCTGCAGCAATATTCTGTTTTAAGGCAAGTTTCATCTTTTCATGAGTTGTTATGAACTAGATAACCTATTAAACTTCCATGATATCAAACATAATCTAAATTTAACCATCACCATGACTTATCAATATGAAACATTTTCTCAACCAATCATGGCTATATCATAAAATTATTTACACAAAACAGGATATTGCTATACATGCCATACTTAAGTTTTACTAGCCATTTACCCAGATGAAAGTCCTTTAGATAGTGTGATTGAACCTTCGACCCGTCCCGATTCCCGAACTGGCTTCTTCAAAACTACAGTAAATAAAGAGGAGGGAGTAAGCATAATGCTTAGTAAGTTCATATGTAAATAACAAGTAACATAACAATACAAATATACCAAACAACTTTAGCATGGTATCACCAAAACATATATCACATTTCTAAACATCATTCATCATCTTACCACCTTATCGTTGTTGTATCTATTTTCAACCCAAGGGTTAAGACCATACTTGTCCAAAGTGTCCATTTCACAACACTTACCAAAACATCGCTTGCATCTTAAGTGTTCTTCCATTTCACTAGAAATTTCACCCGTTGAACACATCGGAATAGAACTCGGATACACGGATAATTTGCACATAAGTGCCTCATATGTAATTAAGAAATCATGTAACCCGCCCCTAAGTGAACTCGGACTCAACTCAACAAGCTCGGGCGTTCGCATCCATAAGTGAACTCGGACTCAACTCAACGAGTTCGGATGCCTAGTTACATCTCACGAACTCGGACTCAACTCAACGAGTTCGGACATTCGCATCCATAAGTAAACTCGGACTCAACTCAACGAGTTCGGATGCTCAACCATCCTAGTGACATGTCACTTGTATCCTAATCTATTCCTAAGGTTCAAACGGGCTTTTTCCCTCGATCTCACCTTTGTCGTCTTCCATGGAATATCGGAACCGATACTCGGTAGCAATTCATATTTATCAAGTAGTAAACATAATTTGCATATTACTCAACATTAACCACAAAGCATAATATTTCACGATTAAAAATTAGCGTATCATATAATTAACATCAATAACTTAAAAATAACAATTATGCTACATTATTTACATATGAACTTACCTTGGTACCAAAATATAAAGATTTTGCAATTTAGTCCACAATCTTTTCTTTTCCTCGATCGCGACTTGAATCTCGTTTCTCTTGATCTATCATGCCAAATTAATCTTAATTAATACATACATTCATCAAAACAGCATTTAATACGAACTTTGGAAAAATTACACTTTTGCCCCTAAACTTTTGCATAATTAAACTTTTTCCCCTAGGCTCGGGAATTAAACTTTATTCCTTATTCTTATGTTTTGTAAGATGCTGATCATTTTTCCCTTCTATGGCAACATCAAATTCTTACTCTAACATATACTTGTGACTATTAGGTATTTTTGCCGATTAAGCCCTTTTACTCGTTTGCACTCAAAACCGAGTAGCACAAGTTGTCTAACATAATTTAAAACCCCATATTCTATCATAAAACATCAAAATACACAAATTTTACCTATGGATATTTTTCCAAATATAAACCCTAGGTTGAATTATTGCTAACATAAGCTTAATCGAGCTACCGGGATTCCAAAAACGTAAAGAACATTAAAAACGAGGCTTGGAATCACTTACTATGGAGCTTGGAAGCTTGAAACAAACCCTAACTATGGAGAACCCTTGAAATTTCGGCCTAATGAACCCTTGAAATTTCGGCCTAATTAAGAAGATGGACAAAAATTGGCTTTTAATTTTGTTTTTAATTCATTTTGATAACTAAATGACCAAAATGCCCTTACTACTAAACTTTCCAAAAATTCCTTCCATGTCCTAATTTTGTCCATGAACTTAAAATTGGTCAAAATGCTATTTAAGACCTCCTAATTAATATTTCAATGAAATTTCATACTAAAAACTTCTAGAATGCAAATTTTGCAACTTATTCGATTTAGTCCCTACTTTCAATTTAAACACTTTAGGCATAGAATTTCATCACGAAATTTTCACACAATCATGCGATCATATCATATTCATCAAAATAATTATAAAATAATTATTTCTATCTCGGATTTGTGGTCACAAAACCACTATTCCGATTAAGCCCTAGTTCAGGATATTACACTTTTGCAATTAGCATGCAACTTGTACGTTTTGCACGATTAAGTCCTAATTCATAATTAAGCACTGAAATAGATAAATTAAATCACAGAAATTTCGCAAATATAAATTCACATATCACATACACAGAAAATAATATTAAAATATTTTTTGAACTCAGATTTGTGGTCTCGAAACAGCTATTCTAACTAAGGTCTAAACCAGACTATTACATAGGGGACACACGACCGAATCCCACGCCCATGGGGCAGACTGTGTGTCACAAATGGCCTAGGCACATGTTCGTGTGTCTACCCGTCTGGACAAATACAAGGCTATTTTCCAAGCCAATTGCCACCCTTATTTGCACAAACACATACATGACTTCAAGGGCACTTAACATGGCATAATTGAGAACTTAAAACATACACAAACAAGACATGATCATGATCATTCCATCTTTACTAATACATGCATAAAACTTCATACTTTGTCAAGCCAAATTTATAAATTTGCATGCACTAATAGTTGAAGTTTACTTCCATTTAACATACTCATGTCTTAGTATTATCATGCCACTCACTCACAATTCCATCATCAAACATCCATAGTCACATCTACAATTCATACATGCCAAAAAAAATTTAACCACCTCATGTATTACCTTGGCACGTGCATGCATATATGAATAGATTTACAACTAAATAATCAATATGAATCATATCGCATGGCCATATACAAAATGAATCACTAATTCACTATATGCCAACACACTTGGAAAAATTAATAATGACATAATTAATCAAAAGACAAAGTCTCTATATATGCCATAAACTTAAAATACTTGTGTTCACTTATACCCAAATGATAGCTTGATAGTGTGATGGCATCTCCGGCAATCTCCAACATGAGCTAGCTAAATTAACCTATAAGACATGGGAAAGAAAAGGGAGTAAGCTTCAAAGCTTAGTAAGTTGATTTGCAAATAATATACAACTACTAACATTCATTTACTTTATCCATACGTAAGGATACTATTATTATAATTTGCATTAAATCCCATGATTATCACTTACTCATTCATAATGCTTACTCTTTTTTCTTACAAACACTAATTGTATGTCTTGGCATTAGACTAGCAACCATAATCTCCCCAGTATAGCATATCACATTATTAGCAAGTTATTTCAACTCACTTAACAACATGCATATCATTTACTAGTTATCATAATTTTCACATATAGCTTAACAATCTTTCACATATCTATTGAATCACAGCTTAAGTATATACATCGTACTATATCACAACTCAGTTAGGCTTATAAGCCCAATAGATGATTATTTTTCATTTCTTATCATACATCCATTTATCATAAATGTAGATCTTTAGTCACAAGGTTATCAATATTTCACAGCATAACTTTCTCGTATGCATTCTTACCACATATTCATCATTTACCAAATTCACTTCACATGAGTTCTATGTACATACCTGTATCGCTCGCAATATAGTCGCATACTTTCTCATTCTTAACATACCTGCTGAAATACAATTTAAGCATATAAACATATTAGATCACATTTCAATTCAGTCCAAAAGCCTAACACATAATCATCATTTATATTTATCATATATCCAATATCACGTGTATGTACACTATCAATCACAATGAATAATAAACAATTATTTCCACCATAATCATGAATTTACAATTATAGGCTTACATATTTTCCTGTTCACTCGTAGTAATTTAATAGTCATACTCATCTTTGATTTACCCGTTGAACCACATGGAATACTATCGGGTACATAGAAAGCTTGCACATAGTGTTTCATACGTAGCCACATGCTACCTCATATCACATATCACACATTGCTCGCTCTCGAGCTAATCACGGGCCTGCTCACATAAGCTGACAGTTAGGACGTAGCTACACAGGCTGCTCACACAAGCTGACAGGTACCCGCAACACATGTCAGGCTTCCCAGCCACCGGTAGGACGTACTTGACTAGGACGTGGATTCACAGTCACATATACACATAATATTATAAGCTCATAATCACATAGTTCCTAGTGACATGTCACATTGTATCCTAAATCATTCCTAAAGTTAAAACAGGATTTTTCTCAATATCACATATTCGTCGAACTCGTTCACAATGTCATTCTCATTTACCATAATATCATTCATACACTCATTATACAAATCAAACATAGAAATTCATACATTAATAAAGCATCAAAACATGATACAATATTGTAATATTTACTCATGAACTTACCTCAACACCAAAATGGCAAAAATGGACCTAATTGTCAATTACTCATTTTCCCTCGTTCTAGGCCTGAATCTCGTTTTCTTTGATCTATAACATCACACTTAGCCCACTTATTAGTCACATTATACAATGTGACCCAAAAAATATACTATGAAAAAATGATGTTTTTGCCCCTAAACTTTATCATATTTACACTTTTGCCCTTAGGCTTGCAAAATGAAATTTATTCAATTTCTTTAACATACAAGCCTACCTGAATCACTTTCATAACTATAACAACCCAAAATGTCCATTAAAACACACTTTTACTACATATTTTATAACTTTTACAATTTAGTCTTTTTGGACATTTTCACCGAGAATGACTTAGCAAAAGCTGTTTCTCCAACCCCAAACACGCATAATCTATCATGAAACATAAAAATGCAAAAATTTCTTACATGGGTCAAACCCTAGACCTTCATCATAACTCAAATAAATGGTAGAAATAGGTAGATCTTGTTACGAGGATTTTGAAAACGTAAAAATCATTAAAAACGGGGCTAGACAGACTTACAATCGAGCTTGAAAGCTTGAAAACGCTATCCATGGCTTCCTCTTGAAAATTTCGGCCAAGGAGGAAGATGGACAAATTTTTGGGCTTTTACTTTGTTTATTAAGTCATTTAATTACTTAATGACCAAAATACCCCTAACTTAAAAATATTCTATTTCACCTATTTCATGTCCATTGTTGTCCAAACAATTATCCAATGGCCTAATTACCATTCAAGGACCTCCAATTTAAAATTTCTAAGTAATTTGACACCTCTAGCTTCTAGAACTCAAGTTTTGCACTTTTTACAATTTAGTCCTTTTGACTAAATTGAGTGGCCAAACGTCAAAATTGTCGAACAAGAATTTCACGAAATCATTTCGTGAAATTGTAGACCAAAAGAATATAATAAAAATAAATTTCATTACGTCAGATTTGTGGTCTCGAAACCACTATTCTGACTAGACCCTAAATCAGGATGTTATAGTCTTGACCGAGGGAAACCCTAAAATATAGCTTTTCTTCTATTTAGGCTAAGGAAGATGAAAACACCAAAATTTTGGTTTTTGATTTATTTATTTTAACATAATTTACTTAATTACTTTTATAACCTTTAAAAATATCAAAATTTTCACTTATACCAAGCCAACATGTAATAGCCCAAAATTGGGTCTAGTTGGAATAGAGGTTTCAGGACCACAAAATCCCAGATAGAAATAATTATTTTATGATTATTTTGAGGTCTATGATATGATTGCATGATTGTGTGAAAATTTCGCGAAGAAATTCTATGCATAAAGTGCTCAATTTGAAGTTAGGGACTAAATTGAATAAGTTGAAAAACTTGCATTCTAGAAGTTTCTAGTATGAAATTGCTTTGAAATATTAATTTGGAGGTCTTAAATAGAAATTTTACCAATTTCTAAGTGATGGACAAAAATTGGACATAGATGGAATTTTTGAAAGTTTAGTAAGGAAGGTCATTTTGGTCATTTGATAATTAAAAGAAATAAAAAGGGAAAATAAAGCCAAAATTGACTCATCTTTCTCATGGAGGCTGAAATTAGCATGGGGAAAGCCATGGTTAGGGTTTTCAAGCTTTCCAAGCTCAATAGTAAGTCCGTTATAACCCTGTTTTTCAAGTTCTTTACGTTTTTGGAATCCCGGTAATTTGATTAAGCTTATTCTAGCAATAATTTAAGCTAGGGTTCATATTTGGAAAAATGCCCATAGTTGAAATGTGTTTATTTTGATGTTTTATGATCGATTATGAGGTTTTAAATTATGCTAGACAGCTTGTGCTACTCAATTTTGAGTGAAAACGAGTAAAATGGCTTAATCGGTAAAAATACCTAATAGTCATAAGTATATGTTAGAGTGAGAATTTGATGTTACCATAGAAGGGAAAAGTGATCAGCATGTCATAAAACATAAGAAAAAGGGATAAAGTTTAATTCCCGAGCCTAGGGGCAAAAGTGTAAATATGTAAAAGTTTAGGGGCAAAATTGTAATTTTCCCAAAGTTTGAGTTAAGGACTGTTTTGAATAGTACATTAATTAAATAAGTAAAATATGATGTTTTAGATCCCAAAAAACGAGATTTGAACCTAGAATGGAGAAAAATCGAAAATTAGGAAAGTTGGTAAAATGACCATTTTAGTATCGAGGTACGTTCATATGTATAATAAGCATAAATTTATGCATGTTTCAATGTAAAATTGATATATTCATTATGATTTCTGAGGTGTTGAAAGTATGTAAGTTGGTATGATAATAATACAACAATAATGCTGTAATTTATATTTGAAAGTTAAATTTAGTGAATTAATTGAATTATATTAAATTAAATGATTATGGTGCCAAGTTTATGAATTGATTTAAAAATACATCTATGGTACATGAAGTGCATTGAATTACCAAACATAAATGTGATTTCTATGACTATGGATATTATGGGAAACTGTAAGTTCATATGATTTTTAATAAGGCAATGTGTAATTTAATGTTATTGCCTTGATATTAAATGAGATGTAAGTTTATATGTATGTAATACATCAATATTACTTGTATTATGATATTTTGTAATAATATTGGAAATATGTTTGTGGATAATTACTTGATTGGTGAAATTGTTGGAAAAGAGAGAGAAATCCCGGTTGAACCTTCGAAAAGATTGGATGATACAGATAGTGTGTAGCTAGGTCACATGTATCATGTTGAGTGCACATCATGTGTACAGGAGAGCTACAAGACATTATGATGTAGCTAGGTCGCATGGGTGATACTATGTGTACACCATGTAGACAAGAGAGCTACGGGATATATGTAGCTAGGTCGCATACGTGGTTCCAGGTGAAGGACACCATGTAGACAAGAGAGCTACAAGATAAATTGGCTAGGTCACATAGGTGGTACTGAGTGTTCACCATGTGTACAAGAGAGCCGAACTATATGATGGGTGGAGCTATGTGCTGAAACCACCAAGTATCGAGGATTGATCCGAAGTGTTCAACGGGAGACTCTCTATGTATTGCTTTGTGAGTTTTGTGATGAATAAGTGCAGGAACTTGATTATGTGAATGATGTGTTCATTAAGTGACCAGGATGTGGTGAGGTTATAAACCTATAAGTTATACATGAGGATGATTTTATGGTGACCTTGTGATTATGGACCTATACTTGTGATGTATGAAATGTGGTGAAAATGATTTGTGATATGTATGTTAAAATGAGGTTAATACAAAGAAAGTGTGAAAGAGTGAATTAGCAATAAAACTGTTTTGGACAGTAGCAGTGATGTGATTTTGAAAAATCACCAAAAATAATAGAAATTGAATCAGAGACAATGAGATATCAAATTAAATCTTAATGAGTCTATTTTCATATAAAGGAAACATAGCAAGAAAAAGAGTTCTATATTTTTAGATTTTTATGTTTTTGTGAGACTGGTTCAGAATGATTACGTGATCCCCTGTTCTGACTTTGGAAAATCACAAAATTTTGGATAAAAATAATTAGAGGCTTAAACTTATATTTTTAAAATCCCTAATGAGTCTATTTTCAAGATAAATCAACAAGAACATTATCTGAGTTCTGTACTGTGAGATACTTAGTTTTTAATGAAGAGAGGTCAGAACTGTCAGAAAATAAAGCAGGGGAAATTTTAATGAATTAACTGTACTAATTGTCTAAATCAAAAAATTATGTAAATTTTATGGTGGAAAGATATGTGAGTCTAGTTTTAGGGGAAATTTATGGATCTTAATATGGAGCTCTGTACCTCGAATTATAAATAAGTAAGTGACTATGACTCGTGTGGACAGTTTGATGTGAGCATTTATTAGTAAATTGTGAAATCGTACTTACAAGAATGCTATATAAATTAAGGATGTGGAATGGAGAGGAGGAGGAGGAAAATAAATTATATGTGGAATACATGGAAACTATGGTATATGAGATATTGATATAATGAAATAAATGATATGTGTTTATAAGAAAACAGGAAGAGAATGATATTTATCATGACATGTATATATATATATGACTAGTCTCAATGTAATGCTTGTTGGGTATGGAGTTGAATTGAAATGTTTCAGGCAAACATGTTATTTTGCATATCTGAATTGTGGTATTTTATAAAGATATGATCTAGTTTTAAATATGAATGCTTGATGATTAAGTTGAAGATATTTTGTAAGATGATAATCTTGGTATAAATGTATAAGTGGTACTATAATAAACAAGGTAAAATGAGTATGAGAGACACATGTTTGATGACATACAAATGTTATGTTTGTGGTTTAATTGAGAATATTTAATCATTAAATGAATACCATGTTATATGCTTCTGATTTTGTATAAGTGTGTAAGAGATTAAGGTTGACCAAAGCTTGGAAAATAGCCTAGGTATATTCCACACAGGCAGAGACACGATCATGTGTCTCAGCAGTGTATGGAACACGACTTTGGGACATGGACGTGTGGAGCCTTAAAGCATGAAATTTCCAAGATTTTCGTAGGTTCTCGGTTTAGTCCCAAACCCTTTTTAAAGTATGTTTTGGGCTTCATAGACTCAAATAAGGGACTATGTGTAAGTGACTGAACGTTTTGAAATATGAATGAAATTTTATGGCCCGTATTTTAGTTTAATGTTTGTATGTTTGTCCGGTAATGCCTCGTACCTTATCCCGGCCTCGGGTACAGGTAAGGGGTGTTACACAACAACTTCCACTAACCCTGTTATGGACTAATTACCACTTAAGGACCTTTAATTTAATATTCCATAGTTATTAGACACCTTTAGCTAATAGAACACAAGTACGCGATTTAGTCCTTTTTATCAAATTAAGCACTTAAACTAACGAAATTTTCACACAATCATACTATTATACTGTAAGAATTAAAATAATAATAAATTATTATTTTGACCTCAGATTTGTGGTCCCAAAACCACTGTTTCGATTTCACTAAAAATGGGTTGTTACAAACTATATTATATTGTTTAGTAGATTCTGACTAAGTTCTTCAGAACTTATAGAGCTACTTACTCATAGGATAAAACATGACAAGAAAATCGAGTGTAAGGACCAAGCCAATCATCGCCTAATCAATGTAGTGTAGTAGAAGCTATATATGTATCCGAATTATATTCCAATGTGTTCAACGGGTAAAGTTTTACTCAAATGGAGGAATACTCGAGATGAAAAGAGACGTATTGGTAAGTGATGAGAAATGGATATTTTGGATAGGTATGTATTTAACCCTCGGGTTGAGTGTTGATTACAACCACGATAAGGTAATAAGATGATGAAAAATGATTAAAAAATGTGATAAGTGTGTTGATGATATATGCTAATGTTGATTAGTTTGATTGTTTGTTATGTTATTTATTATTTACATATGAACTTACTAAGCATTTATGCTTACTCCCTCCTTCTTACTCATTGTAGTTTTGGACAAGCCAGTTCAGGAGTCGGGATAGGTCGAAGGCTCAGTCACACTATCCGGAAGATTTTTGGTAAATGGCTTGTAAATTTAAGTATGGCATGTATAGCAATATACTTATTTTGCGTAAATGATCTTATGATATGGTGACAGAATGGTTGAGAAAATATTTCATAATGATAAATTATGAAAATGGTAAGTTTAGATTATGTTTGATGATAAGGAAAATTATTAAGATACTTAGTGCATAAAAACTCATAAGAGGGATGAAATTTGCCATAAACAGAATACTGCAGCAACACTGACGCGAGTTTGAAAATTTACTAAAAATAATAGAAATTGAATTTAGTGATGGACTACATATAAAATTGAAGCTTATTATGTCTAGTTTAACATGAAAAAAATGAAACAGGTAAAGGAATTATATGTTAGAAGATATTTGAATTTTAGTGAAACAGGGTCATAGCAGTTTCTGAATCCCCTGTTCCTACTTTCGAAATTCACCATAAATTTTAAAGATATAATTAGGTGCTTTATTTTATATCCTAAGAATCCTTATTGAGTCTAGTTTTAGGAGAAATATACCTCATAGTCATATGAATTTTTTATAGAGAGAAATTTGGTTCGTAGTAAACAGAGGTCAGACAAGTAATGTCCTGAAACAGGGGTAACTTTAACTAATAAACTGTACTAATTGGCCCAACCAAAAAATTTATAAAAAAAATTAGTAGATAGGTATATGAGTCTAGATTCAGGGAAAATTTACGGATCTTGATTTTGAGTTTCGTAACTCGAGATATGATTATTCTTGTGACTGTGACGCAAGTAGCTTAAAAGCTGTGAATGTAGAAACAAATAATCCAAAGTTCTAAAAATGTTAAACTAAGCTTAGTAACACCTCATACTCGACTCCGGCGACGGTCTCGGGCGTGGGGGCGTTACATTTAGTGGTATCAAAGCAGGTTTAGTCGGTTCTCGGACTACGTGTTGTATGTACGGATTTTGCTATACATGCCATATGTATAAATTGTGATAGTGTGACGACTTCTGACCTTTTTAAATGATTTTTTTATAGTAAATGGATCCTGATCCAGCTGTGGCAGATGAAGTAGAGAGTAATGCGCCAGCTTCGGCTGAAGGAGCAGCGCCGACTGAAAATCCACCTCCTACTGTTGGTCAGGGAGGAGGAGAAAGGGGTCGGGAAGCCTTTCTCCAAATGATGAGTGCATGGTACACTGAGTTCGTTCGTACGGACTCAAATGTACAACCTCCCCCACCTCCCCCAATTCCTCAACCTGTACCCCTGATGCCTCAAGGTATGGATCTGATGAAATTTCACAGAACTCCAGTTGATAGAATTCGCAAGCAAGGGGCCGAAGAATTTAAAGCAAATATTGATGATGATGCCGAGAGAGCAGAGTTCTGGCTTGAAAATTCAATCCGGGTATTTGACGAATTATCTTGTACACCTGAAGAATGTTTGAAATGCGCTATATCTTTGTTGAGGGATTCAGCTTATAATTGGTGGAAGACTTTGATTTCTGTGGTACCGAAAGAGAAAATAACTTGGGAATTCTTTCAAGAAGAGTTTCGGAAGAAATATATTAGTGAAAGATTTATTGATCAGAAGCGTAAAGAATTTCTTGAGCTGAAGCAAGGTAATATGACGGTTACAGAATGTGAAAGAGAGTTTGTTTGATTAAGTAAGTATGCCAGAGAGTATGTTCCTACAGAGGCCAAGATGTGCCGACGATTTGAAGACGGGCTCAACGAAGACATCAAGGTATTTGTTGGAATTCTTGAATTAAAAGAAATGGTAGTATTGGTTGATCGAGCTTGTAAGGCTGAAGAATTACTTAAAGAAAAGAAAAAGGTAGAGGCTGAGACTAGAAATTGGAAGAAAAGACCGATGAGCGGTTCATTTTCACAGCAACCTGGAAAGTCAAGGAATATGAATCCTCGTTCCCAAGCTTTAGCTGGGCAATCATATGGGAATTATAAGAAGCAAAATGTGGGTCCTAAATCCCAGACTACTTCGGCAGCCAGTGTAGGGAACTCGAGATTTGTTAAACCTGAGTGCCAGCGGTGTGGTAGAAATCATTTTTGTCCGTGTAGAGCAAATGAATGTTTTCGATGTGGTTCTCCGAATCATTTTATTAGAGACTTCCCAGAGAGAGCTGAAAAAGAAAAATTTCAGAATACAAAAACAAGTGGGGCGGATTCGAGAGGAAGATATCCAAGAAAAGCTGGGAGCGAAGGAAGCAGTAAGAATGAAGTCAGGGATGCACCAGTTAGACCTGAAGGAAGGGCTCCGGCTAGAACTTATACTATTAAAGCGCGTGAAGATGCTTCCTCACCTGATGTGATTACCGGTACATTTTCCCTCTATAATGTTAATGTTATTGCTTTGATTGATCCCGGTTCTACTCATTCATATGTGTGCATGAAATTGGTGTCTAGTATGAATATACCTGTTGAGAACACAGAATTTATGATTAGAGTGTCGAATCCGTTAGGCAAATGTGTGACTGTCGATAAAGTATGTAAGAAATGTCCTTTAATGATTCGGGATCATTACTTTCCGGCCGACTTGATGTTGTTGCCGTTTGATGAGTTTGATGTTATTTTGGGTATGGATTGGTTGACATTGCATGATGCTAAAATAAATTGCAAAGAAAAGATTATAGAATTAAAGTGTGGAAATGGTGAAACTCTGCGGGTTGAATCAGATAAATCAGAGGCATTGCCTAGTGTGATTTCTTCAATGTCGGCTCAAAGATATTTGAGAAAGGGTTATGAAGCTTATTTGGCGTATGTAATTAATACAAAATAAGTTGAAAAGAAAGTTGAATCAGTGCCGGTTGTGTGTGAATTTGCGGACGTATTTCCAGAAGAATTGTCGGGTTTGCCTCCAGTCAGGGAAGTAGAATTTGGTATTGATTTGATACCGGGAACAGCTCCGATTTCGATTGCTCCGTATAGAATGGCACCAGCAGAGTTGAAGGAATTAAAGTCGCAGTTGCAAGAGTTAACTGATAAAGGTTTTTGTGAGACTGAGTTTTTCACCTTGGGGTGCTCCCGTGTTATTTGTGAAAAGGAAGGATGGTTCTATGAGGTTGTGTGTTGATTATCGGTAGTTAAACAAGGTGACAATAAAAAACAAGTATCCGTTGCCAAGAATTGATGATTTGTTTGACCAGCTAAAAGGAGCGACATGGTTTTCAAAGATTGACTTGAGATTTGGGTATTACCAACTGCGGGTAAAAGAGTCGGATGTGCCTAAAACTGCTTTTAGAACAAGGTATGGTCATTATGAATTTTTAGTTATGCCATTCGGATTGACAAATGCTCCTGCTGTGTTTATGGATTTAATGAATCGCATATTTCGGCCATACTTGGACAGATTTGTTGTGGTGTTTATAGATGATATTTTAATTTATTCAAAAGATGATACAGAGCATGCTGAGCATTTGAGGATAGTTTTGCAAACTTTGAGAAATAAGCAGCTGTATGCTAAGTTTAGTAAAAGTGAATTTTGGCTTCGAGAAGTTGGATTTTTGGGTCATATTGTTTCAGGTGATGGTATATGGGTTGATCCTAGTAAAATTTCAGCCATTGTTGATTGGAAACCATCGAAAAACATAACTGAAGTTAGAAGTTTCTTGGGGCTAGCTGGGTATTATCGGCGGTTTGTAAATGGATTTTCTATAATTGCTGCTCCTATAACTAGATTACTCCGAAAGGATGTTAAATTTGAATGGACGAAAGAATGTCAACAGAGTTTTGAAGAATTGAAAAAGTTATTAATAGAGGCACCAGTGTTAGTACAGCCCGAATTAGGTAAAGAATTTGTGGTGTATAGTGATGCTTCTCTAAATGGTTTGGGGTGTGTGCTCATGCAAGAAGGAAAAGTGGTGGCATATGCTTCGAGGCAGTTAAAACCTCATGAGAGGAATTATCCTACTCACGATTTGGAATTGGCTGCGGTGGTGTTTGCTTTGAAAATTTGGCGACATTATTTGTATGGTGAAAAGTGCCGGGTATATACCGACCATAAAAGTCTTTAGTACTTGATGTCACAAAAAGACTTGAATTTAAGACAGCGAAGATGGTTGGAATTATTGAAAGATTATGAGCTTGTTATTGATTATCATCCGAGAAAAGCGAATGTGGTTGCTGATGCTTTGAGCAGAAAGTTGTTGTTTCCTTTGAGAGTTATGAACACTCAGTTGAAAGTGTCAGATGATGGTTCGATTCTAGCAGAGTTAAGAGCAAAACCAATGTTTTTGCAAGAGATTTCTGAAGCTCAGAAAGATGATCAAGATTTGCAAGCCAAGAGAAAACAGTGTGAAGTTGATACAGAGTCAGATTTCAAAATTGGTTCTGATGGGTGCTTAATGTTTAAAGATCGGATTTGTTTACCGAAGAATGAGGAATTGATTCAAAAGATCCTACAGGAAGCACATAGTGGTTATTTCTCGATTCATCCAGGTAGTACAAAAATGTATAATGACTTGAAGAAAATGTATTAGTGGAATGGAATGAAAAGAGATATATCAGAGTTTGTGTCCAAATGCTTAATTTGTCAACAGGTGAAAGCTGAACACCAAGTGCCTTCGGGATTACTTCAACCTATTATGGTTCCTAAATGGAAATGGGATCGGATTACTATGGATTTTGTTTCAGGATTGCCATTGACTCCAGGAAAGAAAGATGCCATCTGGGTAATAGTTGACAAATTAACTAAGTCGGCTCATTTTATCCCAGTACGTACGGATTATTCTCTTAACAAGTTGGCTGAACTGTATATTAGAGAAATTGTTAGATTACACGGAATACCATTGTCGATTATTTCAGATAGAGATCCAAGGTTTACCTCGTGGTTTTGGCAAAAGTTGCAAGACGCGTTAGGTACGAAGTTAAATTTCAGTACTGCTTTTCATCCACAAACTGATGGACAATCAGAAAGAATAATTCAGATTCTTGAAGATATGCTTAGATGTTGTGTATTGGAATTTCAAGGAAGTTGGGAAAGATACTTACCGTTGGTGGAATTTGCTTACAATAATAGTTATCAGACGAGCTTGAAAATGGCACCTTATGAAGCATTATATGGTCGTAAGTGTCAAACGCCATTGTATTGGACTGAACTCAAGGAAAATCAGATTTATGGAGTTGATCTAATAAAAGAAACTAAAGAAAAAGTGAAAGTAATTTGAGATTGTTTGAAAGCTGCTTCAGATAGACAGAAATCTTATGCAGATCTAAAACGAAAGAACATTGAATTTCAAGTTGGTGATAAAGTATTTTTAAAGGTGTCTCCATGGAAGAAAGTCCTTAGATTTGGACGGAAGGGCAAATTAAGCCCGCGTTTTATTGGGCCGTATGAAGTAATTGAAAAAGTTGGACCGGTAGCATATCGGCTAGCATTACCACTTGAATTAGAGAAGATTCATGATGTGTTCCATGTATCTATGTTACGTCGGTATCGTTCGGATCCTTCACATATAGTTTCACCGGCAGAAATTGAACTACAACCAGATATGACCTACGAAGAAGAACCGATTAAGATTTTAGCTCGAGAGGTCAAACAACTAAGGAATAAAAATGTTGCACTTGTGAAGGTGTTGTGGCAAAGGCATGGAGTAGAAGAAGCTACATGGGAATCCGAAGAAACTATGAGAAATCAATACCCACATCTGTTTACAGGTAAGATTTTCGAGGACGAAAATCCTTAAAGGGGGGAGAGTTGTAATATCCCGAATTAGGGCCTAATCGAAATAGTGGTTTCGTGACCATAAATCTGAGATAGAAATAATTATTTTATAATTATTTTGATGATTATGATATGATTGCATGATTGTGTGAAAATTTCGTGATGAAATTCTATGCCTAAAGTGCTTAAATTGAAAGTAGGGACTAAATCGAATAAGTTGCAAAACTTGCATTCTAGAAGTTTTTAGTATGAAATTGTTTTGGAATATTAATGAGGAGGTCTTAAATAGCAATTTGACCAATTTTAAGTTCATGGACAAAATTAGGACATGGAAGGAATTTTTGGAAAGTTTAGTAGTAAGGGTATTTTGGTCATTTAGTTATTAAAATGATTTAAAAACAAAATTAAAAGCCAATTTTTGTCCATCTTCTTCTTTAGGCCGAAATTTCAAGGGTTCTCCATAGCTAGGGTTTGTTTCAAGCTTCCAAGCTCCATAGTAAGTGATTCCAAGCCCCGTTTTTAATGTTCTTTACGTTTTTGGAATCCCGGTAGCTCGATTAAGCTTATGTTAGCAATAATTCAACCTAGGGTTTATATTTGGAAAAATATCCATAGGTGAAATTTGTGTATTTTGATGTTTTATGATAGAATATGGGGTTTTAAATTATGTTAGACAACTTGTACTACTCGATTTTAAGCAAAAACGAGTAAAAGAGCTTAATCGGTAAAAATACCTAATAGTCACAAGTACATGTTAGAGTGAGAATTTGATGTTACCATAGAAGAGAAAAGTGATCAGCATGTTGTAAAACATAAGAATAAGGAATAAAGTTTAATCCCGAGCCTAGGGGCAAAAATGTAAATATGCAAAAGTTTAGGGGAAAATTTGTAATTTTGCCAAAATTTGAGTTAAGGATTAATTTGATAATGTGAGTATTAAATGAGCTAAATGTGTTATTTTAGATCAAGAAAGACGTGGAATTGACCTCAATCGAGGAAAAGAAAAGATTGTAGACTAAATTGCAAAATCTTTGTATTTTGGTACCAAGGTAAGTTCATGTGTAAATAATGTAGCATAATTGTTATTTTTAAGTTATTGATATTAATTATGTGTTATGCTGAATTTCATTATGAAATGTATGCTTTGTGGTTAATTTCAAATAATATGTAAATTATGTGAGCTACTTGTTAAATATAATTGTTACCGAGTATTGATTTCGGCATTCTACGGAAGACGGCAAGGATAAGTGTTCGAGAAAAATCCCGTTTGAACCTTAGGAATAGATTAGGATACAAGTGACATGTCACTAGGATGGCTGAGCATCTGAACTCGTTGAGTTGAGTCCGAGTTCGTGAAATGTAACTAGGCATCCGAACTCGTTGAGTTGAGTCCGAGTTCACTTATGGATGCGAACGCTCGAGCTCGTTGAGTTGAGTCCGAGTTCACTTATGGCCGGGTTACATGATTGCTTGATTGAATATGTGGCACTTATATGCAAATTATCCATGTATCCGAATTATATTCCGATGTGTTCAACGGGTAAAGTTTTACTCAAATGGAGGAATACTCGAGATGAAAAGAGACGTATTGGTAAGTGATGAGAAATGGATATTTTGGACAGGTATGTATTTAACCCTCGGGTTGAGGGTTGATTACAACCACGATAAGGTAATAAGATGATGAAAAATGATTAAAAAATGTGATAAGTGTGTTGATGATATATGCTAATGTTGATTAGTTTGATTGTTTGTTATGTTATTTATTATTTACATATGAACTTACTAAGCATTTATGCTTACTCCCTCCTTACTCATTGTAGTTTTGGACAAGCCAGTTCAGGAGTCGGGATAGGTCGAAGGCTCAGTCACACTATCCGGAAGATTTTTGGTAAATGGCTTGTAAATTTAAGTATGGCATGTATAGCAATATACTTATTTTGTGTAAATGATCTTATGATATGGTGACAGAATGGTTGAGAAAATATTTCATAATGATAAATTATGAAAATGGTAAGTTTAGATTATGTTTGATGATAAGGAAAATTATTAAGATACTTAGTGCATAAAAACTCATAAGAGGGATGAAATTTGCCATAAACAGAATACTGCAGCAACACTGACGCGAGTTTGAAAATTTACTAAAAATCATAGCAATTTAATTTGGTGATGAACTACATATAAAATTGAAGCTTATTATGCCTAGTTTCACATGAAAAAAATGAAACAGGTAAAGGAATTATATGTTAGAAGATATTTGAATTTTAGTGAAATAGGGTCATAGCAGTTTCTGAATCCCCTGTTCCTACTTTAGAAATTCACCATAAATTTTAAAGATATAATTAGGTGCTTTATTTTATATCCTCAGAATCCTTATTGAGTCTAGTTTTAGGAGAAACAGACCTGATAGTCATATGGATTTTTTACAGAGAGAAATGTGGTTCGTGGTAAATAGAGGTCAGACCAGTCAAGTCCTGAAACAGGGGTAACTTTAACTAATAAACTGTACTAATTGGCTCAACCAAAAAATTTATAAAAATAATTAGTAGATAGGTATATGAGTCTAGATTCAGGGAAAATTTACGGATCTTGATTTTGAGTTTCGTAACTCGAGATATGATTTTTCTTGTGACTGTGATGCAAGTAGCTTAAAAGCTGTGAATGTAGAAACAAATAATCCAAAGTTCTAAAAATGTTAAACTAAGCTTAGTAACACCTCATACTCGACTCCGACGACGGTCTCGGGCGTGGGGGCGTTACAGTGTCAGGCCACTTCGAAAGGCAGACGGGCTAAACACATGGGCTGTAACACCCCGAACCCGATACCGTCGCCGGAGTCGAACACGAGGTGTTAACAGACTTCAAACCACTTATTCGACATTTTCCAGACAAGCTGCCGATCTGCGTACTAGTCGCTTTAAAAATCATATCTTGAGTTACTTCTATATGAAAATAGACTCATCAAGCTTCGAATACATAATTTATTCATCAATTAATTCCACTCCTAATATTTTTAGTGATTTTTCGATCTCACGTCACTGCTGCTGCCAGCATCTGTTACGAAAGCAACTATGCCTATTTCGTGATTTCTCCTTGATCTAACTAGTAATTCATCATACATATCACCAATTATGATCATGACTAGCCATGCCAAAGGCTAATCATTGTCAAACTTCCCCCTACTACTCTATTGCCATATCATGAATTTTAACACCAAAATAATCAACCATGACGTATGGCATAAAAAGGTCGAATTATCAAGATTTGCGACCTAACGTTATGAGTCCAAACCCAACCGAACATTTATGCCATTTTCGCATGGCTAAAAGATTACATACCAAAGTTCAAACACAACATAATAGCCTATACATGCCGAAATGTTCTCCTAAGCCAACTAAGAAGAAAGTACCAAAACTTGCTATCCGGTGTGATGACTTCGATGACGGCCCGACCACGCAAAAAGAGACGAGTCCAAGAAACCTAGTATGGGTGACAAGGAAACACCGAGTGAGTTTATAACTCAGTAAGTCATAAGCAATATACTACCATCCATTAATAACATTACCACAAGAGGAAACAAAATGGAACGAGGCTAGTTACTCCATCCATACCGAACCATACCATAGTTCCTCCGACCTATCGGTTCAATCTCATACCAAATCATGCATTCACATTCCATATACTCATCAATAGGATATTCGAGGCATTTTCATAAATCATTTTATTTTCGTTACAATCATACAACTAAACGGCCTTTCACCCATTCCACGATAAATCTTATGTACGTGACTTCAAGTATATTTGTCACATAGGTTCAACTTACCAAGCTCAACTCCAAATATAAACATAGCACCTATTAGCCATGAACTCAAGATACTTACCCGATCCGCTATCCGTGATCGACTCAATAGTGTCGCACACTTAGTGTCCATAATGATTCAAGAATATTTATTAAGTCCGCACACTCAGTGCTATATAATCAACTCGCACACTTAGTGCTACATAATCATACTCGCACACTTAGTGCTACATAGTCAACTCGCACACTTAGTGCTACATAGTCAAACTCGCACACTTAGTGCTACATAGTCAAACTCGCACACTTAGTGCTACATAGTCAATTCGCACACTTAGTGCTACATAGTCAATTCGCACACTTAGTGCTGCACAATTTAAACCCGCACTCTTAGCGCCAATCTCATGGTCATACTTGTTTATACCCGCACATTTAGTGCCGAGATCAACAACTCAATACATCTCACCTCTTTTCTTTTCATTCAACACTTTCATCATCACATACGTACATGCATATATATATTTATTCATTCCATTCAGCATCATTACATAGACGTTATGACCATTTGAATTAATACCAACTATATGCTTAATACTTACTTTATGTTGGGTAAAATAATTCCGAGTCGGCTACTCGATGACCTTCGATTTCCCCTTGTTGGACGCCTCTCCTTTAGGTTCTTGAGCTTAAATAATACAAATAAGAGTATTCAATATTTAACCCAATAACATGAATTTATTTATCACATTCGGCAATCACATATCATTAAATTTTCAAACCAAAATGTCATTATATGACCACATATACACATATCCATATACTTAAGCTCAATAATTATAATGTAATATCATGTACCCACTTTAAGTATATTGCCGAATATACTTAATCATACATACACCTAACCAAAACAATTTCCTAAAATCTTTATATCATTTATACACTAAGCCGAATACTCTCACCAAGTTCACCTATATTCTTCAACAATTCCTTCATTGATCAAACACATATTCGGCTAAAGAAATGGCAATTTTAGCAACCTTCGATTTAGTACTTAACTTTTACCACATATCAAATAACTCATTTCCTTACTCATGTGACCACGTATATTCGGTCATGCATACACACATAAAATCAATTTGGAGACTCTATCAATCCAACATACATTCGGCACCTTCATCCACCATTCTACCAAGCATGTAATATTCAAACACAACCAAACTCACATTCGGCCCTAGCTCATAACAAGGTAGCCGATTCTTTTTATAGTTCAAACACTCCTCTATCATCATTCACCTAACTTTAACATGAAACAACAAAACTCACCATTTCTCATCCAAATAACATGAACAACAACCATTTCTTGAACACTTTCTCATGACCGATTGCTCATGTTACCAACAAGATTCAAGATTTGAACATGGGCTATTTAGAACTCAAGTCAATTACTAAAACATGCATGCATCTCAAGGACAACATCAAACATACCTTAGTCTAGCAAACCACCATAGCCGATTTTCTCAAGCTTTTCCCCTTCCTTTCTTTCCTCTGTTCGGCCAAAGATGTTCAAGAATGAACACTTTTTTTTTGTTTTCTTTCTTCAATTCACGGCAACAAGGGGGTATGGATGAGACCATATTATTTTTTTTTCATCACCCTTCCTTTCATTATTTAATCACCATGCTCATTATTTTATTTTTCTTAACATACATCACTAGCATAACATGTTGGAGACATGTTTCCACCCATAGCATGGCCGGCCACTATGCTTTAGTTTGGCTAATTTGACATGCAAGGACAACACTTTCCCACTTTAATACTATTTGGTCCTTACTTATTTACCTATCATAATTTTCCAAGTCTTTCAACTAGATCCTTTCAAGCAAAATTCACATTCCTAATATAAAATTAAAACATCAAATTTTTGTACAAGTACTATCACACATATAAGATATGCAAATAAAATTTTAACTAAATTTTATGACTCGGTTTTGTGGTCCCGAAACCACATTCCGACTAGGGTCGAATTAGGGCTGTCACAACCCACTTAAGAAATTTTCGTCCCCGAAAATCTTACCGGTAAATAGGTTTGGTTATCGTTCTTTCATCGAGCTCTCAGTTTCCCAAGTAGCTTCCTCGATCCCGTGTTTGAGCCATAACACCTTCACTAACGAAACCCTTTTGTTTCTCAACTCCTTCACTTGACGAGCTAGGATACGCATCGGTTCTTCTTCATAACTCATATCGGCTTGAATTTCAACCTCTGATGGGCTAATTATGTGCGATGGATCAGATCGATAGCGTCGAAGCATCGAAACATGAAAGACGTCGTGAATCTTTTCAAGCTCAGGGGGTAAAATTAATCGGTATGCAACTGGTCCAACTCGTTCGGATACTTCGTACGGGCCGATGAATCTCGGACTCAATTTGCCCTTACGACCAAATCTAAGCACCTTCTTCCAGGGTGAAACTTTGAAAAATACTTTATCTCCAACCTGATATTCAATGTCTTTTCTTTTCAAATCCGCATACGACTTTTGACGATCCGAAGCGGCTTTCAAACTTTCGCGAATTACTCGGACTTTCTGCTCGGCATCCTTAATCAAATCAACCCCAAAGATTTTACTTTCACTAAGTTCAGTCCAAAATAATGGGGTACGGCACTTGCGACCGTATAAAGCCTCGTAAGGTGCCATCTTAATGCTTGATTGAAAGCTATTGTTATAAGCAAATTCAATCAAAGGCAAATATCTTTCCCATGAACCACAGAACTCTAAGACGCAACATCTCAACATATCCTCGAGTATCTGAATTGTTCGTTCAGATTGACCATCGGTTTGGGGGTGAAAAGCAGTGCTAAAATGCAGCTTGGTACCCAAAGCTTCTTGCAATTTCTTCCAAAATCGCGATGTAAATCTTGGGTCTCTATCTGACACAATAGAAATAGGTACTCCATGTAATCTCACAATCTGAGAAACGTACAATTCAACTAGTTTATCCAATGAAAAATCCGTACGCACGGGGATAAAGTGAGCTGACTTAGTCAGTCTATCAACAACAACCCAAATCGCATCCTTCTTACTTGCTGACAATGGAAGTCCGGACACAAAATCCATTGTGACTCGATCCCATTTCCACTCGGGTATCATGATCGGCTGAAGTAATCCTGAAGGCACTTGATGTTCTGCTTTCACTTGTTGACATATTAAACATCTCGAAACAAAGTCGGAGATGTCTCGTTTCATACCATGCCACCAAAACTGACGTTTCAGATCGTTGTACATTTTAGTACTACCCGGGTGGATAGACATTCGGCCACTATGAGCCTCATTCAAAATCATCGAAATAAGTTCCGAATTCCTTGGAACACACAAACGACTTCTAAACCTCAAACAATCATCATCATCCATTCAAAACTCCGATTCCTTGTTCAGAACACACTCAGCCCGTTTTGCAACCAATTCATCATCAACTTTCTGGGCTTCACGAATTTGATGAATCAACAATGGTTTGGCTTTTAATTCAGCTACTAACACATTGTCGGGTAGAACAGACAAGTGCAAATTCATTGCTCGTAAAGCAAACAGCGATTTCCGGCTTAAGGCGTCCGCAACCACATTAGCCTTTCCCGGGTGGTAATCAATGACAAGCTCGTAATCTTTCAACAATTCAAGCCAACGTCTTTGTTGCAGATTCTAGTCTCGCTAAGTCATCAAATATTTGAGACTTTTGTGATCCGAAAATACATGGCACTTCTCACCAAATAAATAATGTCGCCATATTTTTAAAGCAAATACGATGGCAGCTAGTTCGAGGTCGTGGGTCGGATAATTTCTCTCGTGTGGCTTCAATTGTCTCAACGCATAGGCCACAACTCGACCTTCTTGCATCAACACGCAACCCAACCCAAGTAGGGATGCGTCACTATAAATGACAAACTCTTTGCCTGATTCGGGTTGCACTAAAATTGGTGCTTCAGTCAAATGAGTTTTCAGTTGATCGAAACTTTTCTGACATTTCTCCGTCCATTCGAACTTAACATCCTTTTGAAGTAGCTTCGTCATTGGTGTGGCTATCATCGAGAGACCTTTGACAAATCGTCGGTAATAACCGGCGAGTCCCAAAAAGCTCCGAACCTCAGTAATATTTCTCGGAGGTTTCCAGTTAAGTATGGCTGAGATTTTGTTCGGGTCAACTCGAATACCCGATGCGGATACCACATGACCCAAGAAGCTAACCTCTCTTAACCAGAACTCACACTTACTGAACTTAGCATATAACTTCTTATCCCGCAAAACTTGCAACATTAATCTCAAGTGTTCAGCATGTTCGATCTCATCTCTTGAATAGACCAAGATGTCATCAATGAACACAACTACGAACCGATCCAAATATGGTCTGAAGATCTGATTCATCAAACCCATAAATACTGCAGGGGCATTAGTGAGCCCAAACGGCATCATTAAGAACTCGTAGTGACCGTACCTCATTCTGAAAGCAGTTTTGGGTATGTCCGAATCTCGAATTCGCAACTGATAATAGCCCGATCTCAAATCTATTTTTGAGGACACTGAGGCTCCCTTCAGTTGGTCGAACAAATCATCGATGCGCGGCAACGGATATTTGTTCTTTATCGTTACTTTATTCAGTTGACGATAGTCAATGCACAACCTCATGGTTCCGTCCTTCTTTTTCAGGAACAATACTGGTGCACCCCAAGGTGAGAAACTTGGTCGAGCGAAACTTCTATCCGTCAATTCTTGCAACTGAGCTTTCAACTCTTTTAACTCGGTTAGTGCCATACGATACGGAGCTATCGAAATTGGCGTAGTTCCAGGTACAAGCTCAATACCAAATTCTATCTCCCGAATAGGTGGCAAACCCGGTAACTCTTCAGGAAAAACATCTGGGTATTCACAAACCACCGGCACAGATTCGGGTTTCTTTTCTAACTCTTTGTCATCAAGTACATACGCAAGGTATGCTTCGCACCCTTTTCTCACATATTTCTGGGCCAACATTGCTGATATTACAGCTGGGAACCCCTTCAAACCCGTAGACTCAACTCGGATTACCTCGTTATTTGCGCACCTCAAATCAATAGTCTTGCTTTTGCAATTTACAACCGCATCATGCGCGGTCAGCCAATCCAAACCAAGAATAACATCAAATTCATCAAACGACAAAAGCATCAAGTCCACCGGAAAACAAGAACCTCGAATTACTAGGGGACATCTCTTACACACTTTGTCGACAAGCACGTAACGACCCAAGGGATTTGACACCCGAATTACGAACTTAGTAGACTCAACAGGTAGAGTCTTACTGGATGCTAAGGTTTCACATACATATGAATGAGTAGAGCCAGGGTCAATCAATGCAATCACATTAGTATCAAAGAGAGTGAAGGTACCAGTGATGACGTCAGGGGAGGATGCCTCCTCTCGTGCGCGGATGGCATATGCTCTAGCAGGAGTGCGGTTCTCGGCTCGAACAGCCGTATCAGAGGCCCCTCTCTGACTACCACCCCTACCTCCTAAAATTCTCGGTGGTCTACCTCTAGTTGTCACGCCACTAGGTCTTGCACCTTGAATCTTATTCTTCTCATCAAGCTCCGTGCAATCTCTAATGAAGTGGTCCCTCGAACCGCATCCGTAACAGGCCCTGTTAATAGACTTACCCCAACATTCACCTATGTGTCGTCTTCCACATTGGGGACATTCAGGTTTCTCTAGACGATTATTGCCCACACTAGCTACCGAAGTAGCTCGGGAGTCCGTCGATGGTCTTGCTCTGATGGAAATTCCCGCAGTCGTCCTCGACTTATTAGTGTCCTCCCTGAACTTCTTTACGGCTGAGAACGGGGCTTTACCCGTCGATCTTTTACGGTAGTCTCTAGCTTCAAATTCAGCCTTCTTCTTCTCCTTTCCAAGTTCTTCCGCCTTGCAGGCTCGTTCGACTAGTGTTACGAATTCTTTTATTTCCAAAATACCCATTAGTAGCTTTAAATCTTCATTCAATCCTTCTTCGAATCTTTTGCACATAGCAACCTCATCAGCTACACACTCCAGGGCATACCTACTGAGTCTCACGAATTCATGTTCGTATTCAGATACGGTCATACGGCCTTGCTTGAGTTCCAAGAATTCCTTACGCTTTTGATCAATGAACCGTTGACTAATATATTTCTTTCGAAATTCCATCTGAAAGAAGTCCCAAGTTACTCGTTCGTTTGGGACTATGGAAATCAGGGTCCTCCACCAATAGTAGGCTGAGTCCCGCAACAAGGATATAGCACACTTTAGACATTCATCGGGTGTGCATGACAGTTCATCAAACACCCGAATGGTGTTATCAAGCCAGAACTCGGCCCTTTCAGCATCATCAGTAACTATGGCCCTGAACTCCTCAGCCCCGCGCTTCCTAATCAAGTCTACAGGTGGCTTACTCAGCCTCACAGGATCAGTAACTGATGGCATTACTGGCTCCAGGGGTGGATTATTCAAATTCGGGAATTGTTGGACACCCGGATTGGTTCGGGCATATTGCGCGACCCACTCATTCATCATGGTAAAGAAGGCTTGTTTAGCCCCCTCACCTTGATTATTCGCAGATGACTGAGGTTCAATAGGCGGTGTCCCTTGTGCAGGAGCAGCCGCTACACTTTCAACGTCATCCGCTAAGATTCTTTCTACACCGGGATCCATTTACAAATCAAAACATAAATTTTAACCGTCAGAAGTCATCACACAGTTAAACATTAACATTCGGCATGTATAGCTAGACTCATACGTGCTATGGTAGTCCTAGAACCGACTAAACCATAGCTCTGATACCAATCAAATGTAACACCCCGAACCCGATACCGTCGCTGGAGTCGAACACGAGGTGTTAACAGACTTCAAACCACTTATTCGACATTTTCCAGACAAGCTGACGATCTGCATACTAGTCGCTTTAAAAATCATATCTTGAGTTTCACAACTCGAAAATCAGTTTCGTGATTTTTCCGTGAAACTAGACTCATATGCCCATCTCCATAATTTTTTCTAGAATTTTTGGTCGGGCCAATTAGTACAGTTTATTAGTCAAAGTCTCCCATGTTACAGGGATCGACTACACTGACCCTTGCGCATTACGAATTGGATATCTCCCTGCACAGAGCTTCAATACTGATGTCGTTTGTTTCTATAGAAACTAGACTCAGAGAGGAATCGGTACATATATGGCATGACTCCTAATTATCTCTGGTTAATTTATAATAAATCTCCAAAGTCGGAACAGGGAATCCAGAAACCGTTCTGGCCCTGTCTCACGAGAACCTGAATATCTCTTAACATACTGTCCATATGATCTTTTCGTTACTTCTATATGAAAATAGACTCATCGAGCTTCGAATACATAATTTATTCATCAATTAATTCCACTCCTAATATTTTTAGTGATTTTTCGATCTCACGTCACTGCTGCTGCCAGCATCTGTTACGAAAGCAACTATGCCTATTTCGTGATTTCTCCTTGATCTAACTAGTAATTCATCATACATATCACCAATTATGATCATGACTAGCCATGCCAAAGGCTAATCATTGTCAAACTTCCCCCTACTACACTATTGCCATATCATGAATTTTAACACCAAAATAATCAACCATGACGTATGGCATAAAAAGGTCGAATTATCAAGATTTGCGACCTAACGTTATGAGTCCAAACCCAACCGAACATTTATGCCATTTTCGCATGGCTAAAAGATTACATACCAAAGTTCAAACACAACATAATAGCCTATACATGCCGAAATGTTCTCCTAAGCCAACTAAGAAGAAAGTACCAAAACTTGCTATCCGGTGTGATGACTTCGATGACGGCCCGACCACGCAAAAAGAGACGAGTCCAAGAAACCTAGTATGGGTGACAAGGAAACACCGAGTGAGTTTATAACTCAGTAAGTCATAAGCAATACACTACCATCCATTAATAACATTACCACAAGAGGAAACAAAATGGAACGAGGCTAGTTACTCCATCCATACCGAACCATACCATAGTTCCTCCGACCTATCGGTTCAATCTCATACCAAATCATGCATTCACATTCCATATACTCATCAATAGGATATTCGAGGCATTTTCATAAATCATTTTATTTTCGTTACAATCATACAACTAAACGGCCTTTCACCCATTCCACGATAAATCTTATGTACGTGACTTCAAGTATATTTGTCACATAGGTTCAACTTACCAAGCTCAACTCCAAATATAAACATAGCACCTATTAGCCATGAACTCAAGATACTTACCCGATCCGCTATCCGTGATCGACTCAATAGTGTCGCACACTTAGTGTCCATAATGATTCAAGAATATTTATTAAGTCCGCACACTCAGTGCTATATAATCAACTCGCACACTTAGTGCTACATAATCATACTCGCACACTTAGTGCTACATAGTCAACTCGCACACTTAGTGCTACATAGTCAAACTCGCACACTTAGTGCTACATAGTCAAACTCGCACACTTAGTGCTACATAGTCAATTCGCACACTTAGTGCTACATAGTCAATTCGCACACTTAGTGCTGCACAATTTAAACCCGCACTCTCAGCGCCAATCTCATGGTCATACTTGTTTATACCCGCACATTTAGTGCCGAGATCAACAACTCAATACATCTCACCTCTTTTCTTTTCATTCAACACTTTCATCATCACATACGTACATGCATATATATATTTATTCATTCCATTCAGCATCATTACATAGACGTTATGACCATTTGAATTAATACCAACTATATGCTTAATGACTTACTTTATGTTGGGTAAAATAATTCCGAGTCGGCTACTCGATGACCTTCGATTTCCCCTTGTTGGACGCCTCTCCTTTAGGTTCTTGAGCTTAAATAATACAAATAAGAGTATTCAATATTTAACCCAATAACATGAATTTATTTATCACATTCGGCAATCACATATCATTAAATTTTCAAACCAAAATGTCATTATATGACCACATATACACATATCCATATACTTAAGCTCAATAATTATAATGTAATATCATGTACCCACTTTAAGTATATTGCCGAATATACTTAATCATACATACACCTAACCAAAACAATTTCCTAAAATCTTTATATCATTTATACACTAAGCCGAATACTCTCACCAAGTTCACCTATATTCTTCAACAATTCCTTCATTGATCAAACACATATTCGGCTAAAGAAATGGCAATTTTAGCAACCTTCGATTTAGTACTTAACTTTTACCATATATCAAATAACTCATTTCCTTACTCATGTGACCACGTATATTCGGTCATGCATACACACATAAAATCAATTTGGAGACTCTATCAATCCAACATACATTCGGCACCTTCATCCACCATTCTACCAAGCATGTAATATTCAAACACAACCAAACTCACATTCGGCCCTAGCTCATAACAAGGTAGCCGATTCTTTTTATAGTTCAAACACTCCTCTATCATCATTCACCTAACTTTAACATGAAACAACAAAACTCACCATTTCTCATCCAAATAACATGAACAACAACCATTTCTTGAACACTTTCTCATGACCGATTGCTCATGTTACCAACAAGATTCAAGATTTGAACATGGGCTATTTAGAACTCAAGTCAATTACTAAAACATGCATGCATCTCAAGGACAACATCAAACATACCTTAGTCTAGCAAACCACCATAGCCGATTTTCTCAAGCTTTTCCCCTTCCTTTCTTTCCTCTATTCGGCCAAAGATGTTCAAGAATGAACACTTTTTTTTGTTTTCTTTCTTCAATTCACGGCAACAAGGGGGTATGGATGAGACCATATTATTTTTTTTTTCATCACCCTTCCTTTCATTATTTAATCACCATGCTCATTATTTTATTTTTCTTAACATACATCACTAGCATAACATGTTGGAGACATGTTTCCACCCATAGCATGGCCGGCCACTATGCTTTAGTTTGGCTAATTTGACATGCAAGGACAACACTTTCCCACTTTAATACTATTTGGTCCTTACTTATTTACCTATCATAATTTTCCAAGTCTTTCAACTAGATCCTTTCAAGCAAAATTCACATTCCTAATATAAAATTAAAACATCAAATTTTTGTACAAGTACTATCACACATATAAGATATGCAAATAAAATTTTAACTAAATTTTATGACTCGGTTTTGTGGTCCCGAAACCACATTCCGACTAGGGTCGAATTAGGGCTGTCACATGGGCGTGTGTTTGGCCGCGGACCCAAGTCAGTAACCTCACTTGTTTGGACACGGGTAGGACATGGGCTGGGACACGGCCATGTGCTTCCATTTCGAATGTCCACATGGTCTGTGACACTGGCGTGCCTTATGGCCATGTGAGCCACACGGCCTGGCCACATGGGCGTGTGTCCCCTGTTTTGAAGAAAATTTTCTAAGTTTCGTAAAAGTTTCATAAGTCATCGGTTTAGTCCTGAACCTTTTCCAATGCATGTTTAGGGCCTTATTGGCTCTTATTATGGACAAATTGATTGAGATTGAATGATGAATGGTTGAATTGAGAAAATGAATGTTAGATGAATGTTTAATTATATTGTAAGTTTGGTAATGCTCTGTAACCCTATTCTAGCGTTGAATACGGGTGAGGGGTGTTGCAAAGTGAATAAGTTCTTTTATATGTAAATTTAATTATGTATGCATGGTAAATTTTGACGGGTTCTTATAGCATCCAGTACTTGGGCACGACGACCGAATTAGGTATTAGGTGTTAGGTGTTACAATTTAGTGGTATTAGAGCTTTGATTTAGTCGATCATCTTGACGCATGAAGTTGGAAAATAGCCCTTATATATAGGATATAGTGGTGATGGCTTAGTCCCTCAAGATTTATGATAAATAATAGGCATAACGAGAATAAGTGCAATATTTGCATATCATGGCCAGATTGTTGATTGGTGAAGTATAGAACAAAAGTAGGAAAGTGAAAATCTTTCATTAAGATCAGGAAATGAATATGAAGAGAAGAAAAAATTAGACATCATCCCCAGCAGGCGGATCATTCGTCTCCTCAATAGCTAAACATACAAGGGAAGTTTTGTTGAAATAAATTGAAACGATTCAAATCCCCGAACATAGTGGATGACACTTATAAAAGGGGAAAGGGTTTCCTCCTAAACCCCTCAATAATTTGGATAAGCGTGAATGTCCCCTAGAGCCAAACATATAGTAAGCATCTGTTACAAGTAATACACGTTCAAATAAAACTAGTCCCATGACTTCAATGAAGTATATGCTACATACTCTGTCAGAAAGGCTGATAAATCACTTGTTGGTGGATGGCCTCTACTAGTGAGAAGTCTTGATCCACCACATAGGTGGAGTGGTTTAAAATGTTGGAAATAAGCTAGACTACCAAGGTGAAGATGTTAGCCTCTAATGTAACACCCCATACCCAATCCAATCACTGAAATTGAGCTATGGAATGCAACATTAGCCACCATAGTGTCTCTCCATTAAATCTCAACCTAACCTCCTTCACACCACCATGTAAATATGAAATATATGCATAAGTTACTCACATTCAGTGAAATATCATGAAGATAAAGGCACTTTAACTAAGTTTCATTTAGTCACACCTCGCAACAAATAAGGGTTCGCATACTTTTATGAGTAAGGTTTCATATAAGGGTTCACCTCTTGCCTACTATGGAATTTTCTTAATGAATTTTCTATACGCGAAATAATCAAAGATTCTTAAGTTTTTCTATGTTGTGCTACCTTTATGAACAGATTTTGCAAAACAATATGGTCTCAAAACAAAGTATAGTTCGTGACTCCCCCTAGTACTTAGATTCTGCAAACTTGATTCGGGTAGCTCTCTGTTATGCAACATGATAAGGGTATGCTAGATGTAGATTGCTATGTTTAGGGTTTGCACACTAACACCAACAAATGTAACTTCTTAGAGAACTTCAATAAGATAATCAATTTGCCTTTACATGTTATCGCGAACTTAGTTTCCCTTTCGTCGAAATCTTAGGACTTTCCTCAATGGCGAGACCTTAAAGAACACTTACTTGCCTACTTTGTACTCTATGTCTTGTCATTTCAATTTTTCGAAAGACTTATGTTTGTCTGAAGTAGCTTTCAACCATTCGCATATCATTTTTTCTCTATCCTTTGTTTTGCGAACTAGTTTTCACCCAACTACTCGTTTCTCATCTAATTTTGACCAACACAAGAATGTTCTCCTTCCATACAGTGCCTTGATGGGTGCCATCTGAATACTTGTTTGGTTACTATTGTTATATGTGAACTATACTAAGGGTAAATATCATTCCCAGCTTTTTGCGAAATGCAATATATAGCTTCACAGCATGTCCTTCAGTACTTGTATCACCCTCTCTGATTGACCATTTGTTTGTGGATGATAGGAATACTGAAATTTAGTTTTGAACCCAAGGCTTCATACAAACTTTTCCAAAATCTTAATGTGAATCGTGGATCTCAATCGAAGGTAATGGAAATTGGCACACCATTTAGTAACACGATTACTATGTTGTGTAACTCTACTAACTTATGCAAAGTATAAGTAGTGAGAACTGCTAAGAAGTGTAAACTCTTATTTAGGTGATCAACAATTACCAATATCACATCTTTCTTTGTTGAGGTTAGTGGAAAGCCTATTACAAAGTCCATGGTGATCCTTTCCCAGTTCCACTCTTGAATTTTGAGTGGTTGTAGCAGTCTTGAAGGATATTGATGTTCAACTTTCACCTTTTGACAAACAAAGTCTTTGATAGCTCACTTCAAACCAGGCCTGCAATAAAGTTTGTGGAGGGCATGATACATCTTGTTGTTTCCTGGTTGCATTTCATAGGGGTTGACATGAGCTTTTGTAAGGATCGCATGTCAAATTCATTCATCATAGAGTATGCAAGGTCTCTCTCAGAAATAGAGTATCCCTTCTTTATTCAGGGCAAAGTCCCCCTGCACTTCTTGTTCCACTTGGCAAACCCTCTTTGCTAATTACTCATTTGAGGCTTGGTTTTCTTTTATTTATTGCAAAAAGGTTAGTTTCACCTGTAATTTTTCGAGCAATCCCCCATCGTCTATCACACTCAAACATGCGAACAAAGCTCGCAGCTCACTTACCGATTTTCTAATTAAGGCATTTACGACCAAATTTGCCTTTCTTGGATTTTATTCTATCACACAATCATAGTCTTTTAGTACCTCTCTCAACCTTCTTTATCGCAAATATAATTCTTTCTACTTAAAGAGATATTTGAGGCTAGTATGGTCTCTATAGATGGTACATTGCTCACCATACAAGTAATGTCGCCAAATCTTGATTGTAAATACGATTGGTGCTACTCTAGATCGTATGATGTGTAGTTTCACTCATGAGGCTTTAATTGTCTTGAGGCATGAGCCACCACCCTTCCTTCTTGCATCATCACGTAACCAAGTCCCATGTACGAAGTGTCACTCTAGACCACAAAGTCTTTCCCAAGTTCTAGTTGAACCAACATTGGTGCTTTAATGAGTATCACATTAAGTTTCTCGAAGCTCTTTTTTCTGTCTTCTGTCCATTCAGATTCCTCATATTTTTGCATTAGCTCTGTTAAGGGTGTCGCGATAGTGATGAATCCTTCCACAACCTACGATTGTAAACTGAAAAATATATAGGATTTTTCATATGTAATTTATCACCTTTTTTACTTAACTTCGTTGTTAAAACTAAGTAATTGTTTAATAAATTAATGAAATATGTGAAAATATGAAATTAGAACATAGAAATGATTAAAATGTGATTTTATGCTTTATTATATAGTTTTCATGCATAAAATGTCTTATTTTATATTGATTTGAGCATATTATATTTTTAAGACATAAAATGGGTCATGCATGATTAAATTAAATAATATAATATAAAATTATATTCAATAATTCATTTTAAAATGTTTTTCGGTTTTAATTAATTATTTAAATTGGTTAAATTTTATTCTTTGGCCCTTTAACTTAATAATTTATTTTGGACAGGTCTGATAGCTTTGTTGGATTACAAAATTGTCCAAATTGAAGACCAAGTCAAACCAAATTCGACTACACATGGATATTTTTTAAGCCACTTTTTGGTTTAGTTACATAAGGTTATTGCATTGTTGAAGAAATTAGAGATTTGTCTGAAGATTTATGATTGACTGAGTCTCAGTCTTGAGTTATTATGGCATTTAATTTGCTTAAAAATCAAGCAAAAATTAGCTCAAATTCCACTAATTGTGGCTGGCCATCCAAGGAAGAGATTTGAAGAGACTAAACATAGCTATTTTAGCAAACTACTCAACTCTCTTCACCTATAAATATGACCCATTCATTCCCTTATTCATCATCCCTCATCATTCATCATTCTCTCTTCTTTCCAATTTCTCTTAGCCTTTTCCATTCCTCACACCTAGCAATTAAATCCTCTTAAAGAGCCCTTGGTCGGCCACCTTGGAGAGCCATCAGCAAAGGAGCAAAGTAAAGAAGCTAAGGAGCCTAGTCAGTCAGAGTCTTGGGTGACAGCCACTTTGATTTGGGTTTAATCTTTCTTTTCTTTAATTTAAGCTAAAAATGTTTGCTATGTGTTCTTTTTTCTTGTTTACAATAATGTTAGCTTAATTTTATCTTTGATTAAATAATATTTATTTGATTCATGCTTATAATGTTTGTGTCTCAATTGATCATGTTTTCAATTAAAATCAAGTTTGTATTTCATTCATATGTGATTGAAATGCACCTGAATTAGCTGAGCAATCCTAACCAGAAGACGGCTAATGGACGCATAATTGAAATGTGCATGCTCAATGTAGATCCTAACCCAATTGAATTGCAGGTTGCATAACAACTCTAACCAAGCTCTGTTATCTGCATAGTTTTTAGATTTGTGTGATTAAACTGTTTCAAACCTAACTTGTCCCTGTTACCTCACACTAATACTAAGAAAACCTTAGTAAATAAGGATCAGTAAAATGTGTATTTACTAAGTAAAAAATTCCGAAAGGACCTAATGTGGTTTCAAAACTCATGAAAGATCTAGTTGTCATGGAATGTTTTTCCGAATGTTATTAAGCATGTTGATAATAAGTTGAGTTTAATTAAAATAATTTTCCTAGTTTATTTATGTTATAATTGTTGCAAATTGTGTTTAATTTTGCTAAAATATATCTCATTCATATAGTTTTCATACTTAGGATAATTTGCATTAGGGATCATTGCATTTAGTTTAATATATTTTAATCATCACTTCTCAACTATATTTTTGTTTTTATTTACCAAATTGTTAATATAATTTTACAAATTAGGTGACTTAGCACAAATACAATCCATGTGGAGACGATAACTCGGTACTTACTTATTACTTGATAACGATTGTGTACACTTGCACAAACCTACGCGTTACAACGATAGTAAACTACGAGTCGTAAAAAGCTCCATGCTTCAATAATAGCTGTTGGAGATCTCCACTCAACAATTGCTTCCATCTTCTTTGGGTCTATACGATTTTTGTGAACAGTTGCTTTTCTAGAAAAATTTGTAGTATAATTCACACATGAGCATCATGCTCTTCTTTGGTTAATGAATACTCCAGGATATCACCTATGAAGACCACCATACATTGGTCCAAGTATTCATGGAGCACTCTATTCATTAGGTCCATGAATGCAAAAACTGTGCTTGTTAATTCAAAGGGCATGACCAGGAATTCGTAATGCTCACACCTTGTGCGAAATGTAGTTTTCAGAACATTTTCTTCTTTCACCTTAAGATGGTACTACCTTGATCGCAAGTCATTCTTTGGGAATACTGTGGCACGTCGTAGTTGATTGAATAGGTCATCAATGTTAGAGTATGCCTAAAGACCAATCATAAGATGATTGTAATCACATACTGGTTTTACTTTGTTTATTAATATAAGGCATTGCCATTATTATTTCAGTTTCTTTTTCTGTGTACATAAATAAACTAAATTGTAATAAAGTCCTAAGGAAATATGATTATTCTTGAAAAGGTCCTTAGTTAAGTATTATTGTGGGCTTGGACAACAATAATGCATTGAGACTAATGCGTATTTGATTGATGACGAAGAATTTTCATTGACATAGGGATGTAAAAATCAATACATGAGTATGAGTTAGAGAACAACATATTGGACTAACCCGTTATGAGTACGTTTCTTAGATTATTTTGTAATAGTCACAATATTACTCATAGTGATAGTTATTAGATGATCTTCAGACTTGAGATCATCATTGTCCCAACATCGTGAGTCATATATTTCGATACAATCAAAATGTCTATCGTAACAGGTTTTACTATAAAGATTGATGTTGGATATACCACAATCCATGTAGTGGGATATGGTTGGTCAAGATAAGATTTATCCCTCCTACATAATGGGAACAATATCTTAGGCATCTTGATGGAGTGAGAATATAAATGCATGGCCATGTACTTATTTATTTATTGTAGGCTGCTCAGAAAACCAAGAAATATGAGATTGGACTATACAAGTGTGACTATTCAATGACTTGTGTCCAATCTAGATATTTATGATATCCCGAATTAGGGCCTAATCAAAATAGTGGTTTCGAGACCACAAATTCGAGATAGAAATAATTATTTTATGAGTATTTCGAGGTCTATGATATGATTGCATGATTGTGTGAAAATTTCGTGAAGAAATTTTATGCATAAAGTGCTTAATTTGAAGTTAGGGACTAAATTGAATAAGTTACAAAACTTGCATTCTAGAAGTTTCTAGTATGAAATTGCTTTGAAATATTAATTAGGAGGTATTAAATAGCAATTTGACCAATTTCTAAGTTTATGGACAAAAATTGGACATGGATGGAATTTTTGAAAGTTTAGTAAGGAAGGGCATTTTGCTCATTTGAATATTAAATGAAATAAAATGGAAATAATAACACAAAAATGATCATCTTCTCCATAAGTTGCTGCCGAATTTTTCTCTCCACCATAGCTAGGGTTTCAACACTTTTAAGCCTTGATTGTAAGCGATTTCTATGTCCGTTTTTAATGTTCTTTACATTTTCGAAATCCTCGTAGCTCGGTTTACCTATTTCTACCAATATTTTGAGCTAGGGTTTATATTAAAAATTTTACCCATGGATGATATGTATGAATTTTGATGTTTTATGGTATAATATGAAGTTTGAGATTGTGTTAAACAACTTTTGCTAAGTGATTTTTCATAAAAACGAGTAAAATGACATAATCAGTAAAAATACCTAATATTCATAAGTAAATGTTAGAGTGTGAATTTGATGTTGCTATAGAAGGGAAAAATGATCAGCATGTCATAAAACATAAGAAAATAGGATGAGATTTAATTTATGAGCCTTCAGGAAAAAGTGTAAATATGTGAAAGTTTAGGGGCAAAATGGTAATTTTGCCAAAGTTTGTACTAGGGGCTGTTTTGATGAATGTGTGTATTAAATAAATTAATTTGGTATAATAGATCAAGAGAAAAGAGATTCGAGTCGAGATCAGAGGAAAAATAAAGTTTACGTGGAATAGGCTCGACTATTCTCATTTTGTATCAAGGTAAGTTCATATGTAAATATTGTAATATAACCATTATTTTAAATAATTTAATGCTATTTAGACAATATTATGATTGTTATCATGCAATTCTATGCTTTGTGGTCATTGTTGGACAACATGCAAAAATTTTATGAATTATGTGAAAAATGTGAAAGACTACCGAAGTATCATCATTGGTATTCCAAGGAGAATGGTAAAGGAGTACGAACGAGGAAAGTCCCGTTGGACCTTAGGAATAGACTAGGATATTTGGGAATCTGAGATCGTTGAGTTGAGTCCGATTTCGTGAAATGTAACTAGGCATCCGAACTCATTGAGTTGAGTCCGAGTTGACTTATGGATGCGAACGCCTGAGCTCGTTGAGTTGAGTCCGAGTTCACTTGTGGGCAGGTTACATGGTAGCTTGGCTACATATGTGGCACTTATGTGCAGACTTTCCATGTATCCGAGTTATATTCCGATGTGTTCAACGGGTAAAATTCTAGTAAAATGGAAGAATACTAAAGATGCAAGTGACGTATTGGTAAGTGTTGTGGAATGGGCACTTTGGACAAGTATGACCTTAACCCTCGGGTTGAGACTTGATACGACAACAATAATGTAGTAAGACAATGAATGATGAATAGAAATGTGATATATGTTTTGGTGATATTATCTAATGTTGGTTGGTAGAATTGCTTTGTTAAGTTATTTGTTATTTATATGTGAACTTACTAAGAATTTTTTCTTACTCCCTACCTTCCATTCCTTGTAGTTTTGACAAGCTAGTTTGGAGATCAAGACGGTCGGAGGCACGCTCACACTATCAACGGCCCATCTCGGTATGGTGGCTTGCATATTTTGGAAATATGGCATGTATAACATTATAATCCTTTTTTGTTTATAATCTTATGATATAGATCATGGATGGCATGGAAATGTTTGAGAATGATTATCTGTTGGAGTGGCTAATCGAGATTATATTTGATAACACTATGCTTTATATGCTAACTAATCTATGGAAATCCATAAAATGGTGAAATTGGCTATAAAATAGAATCACACAGCAACAGTGAAGTGAGTTTGAAAAATCACTACAAATAGTAGAGATAGAGTTAGATGATGAATAAAATATGGAATTAAAGCTTACTGAATCTATTTTTATGTGGAAGAAACAAAATAGGTAAAAGAGTTTTATTTTATGAAATATTTACGTTTTGTTGAAATAGGGTCAGAGCAATTTCTGAATCTCCTATTCTAAATTTAAAAATTCACCATAAATTGTACAAAAACAATTAGGAGTTGTATCTTACATGTATGAAATCCTTATTGAGTCTAGTTTTGTGAGAAACAAACGGCATAGTCATTGAGACTCTGGACATGGATATATCTAATCCATAATACATAGGGGTCAGAGTAGCCGAACCCTTAAACATGGGAAACTTTAACTAATAAACTGTACTAATTGGATTTCGTAAGTAGATATATGAGTCTATTTTCAGGGAAAATTTACGGAATTGGATTTCAAGTTTCGTAACACAAGATATGGATTTTTTAACGACTGTGATGCAGTTAGCCAGCTTGTCTAAAAATTCTAAAATAAATTTTTTGAGCTGTTTAATTAATGAATTAAGTCCGTTAACACCTCGTGCTCGACTCTGGCGATGGTCTCGGGTACGGGGGCGTTACATTTGGTGGTATCAGAGCTATGGTTAGTCAGTTCTCGGACTAACCTAGCATGTGTAAGAGTCTAGCTAAACATGCCACGGATCCGTGATAGTGTGATGCCTCCCGACGCGTATGAGCACTGTTTTGTTTAGATAGAGGTACTCTCTAACCGAGCAGCACTGACCATGTTCAATGTGATTCGAAGGTGTTTGAATAAAATTACGATTATAATGAGTCTCGATTCAGAAAAGTATGAATAAAAGTTTATGATATATATATGTGATAACACGTGAGATGAAAGTTCATGTTGTGATAAATATCCACACTTGCTTAATGCTCATATGATGTAGTGCACTTGGCTTACTTGATAAGATGAGCGGGATAACGAGAAATTCGTAGAGGTATGAGTAAAGGTTCCCAATATCATGATATGAATGAAAATGTCATTGCCTTGATTGAACGTTGAATATTGATGAATGTCAATGATATTTGTTATGAGTTAAATGATTATAATGAAATGAATTTATCTATGTTAAATTGCTTGGACTGAATTATATGATTGTAATGATATGTATATGATGATGCACAAAATGAAAGTTGGGTTTGTGATACAAATATCTATGTTTGTTTAGCCATTATATGATGTCATGAGTATGATTTGTTTAAGTAAATGAATGGATAAGTCAACCTATCCAGAAAACATAGGATGTATGCATAAGTATTCTTATCTAAATGGGATAACTAGAAAATTTGTGTAAACCAACATGAATGATGCATTGCCTGAATGAATGATATGATTTTGATGATGTTGTTATGATGATGGAAATTGTGTCATATGTATATGTATGAGAAAGTCTAGTCAGAGGCCCTACAACCCCTCCCCCTTACCGAGGTGGAGCTTATAATGGAATTTCATGAGACTTGTACTGAATAAGTTTCTGGTTGAGAAACCAAAAAGTTCAGTGTAGAATAATCATAAACATGATTAGAGACTGAGAATGAGTTGGTAAATAAAGTTAGAGCTAGAAAAGTATTAGGTTGATATAAAGATTATTGGAGCTATGCACTGTCCCAATTAAAGAATGAATTTACTTTGGTAAATTGAATTACTTAGGTACAAGGTCGAGATTCAGAACTGGTCTTCTTTAGTGAAAGGTCTAACATGAAATTTGTGATGGCAGAACTAGTAGTGGGAAATGATATTTGAAATGTGTAATATCTGAGTGTGACAGTTACGGCTGGACAGATTTAACAGTTTCTTCTGAGATGTTCTATGTATTTATCCGTTCTCAGAAAAAAAATTCTACGGCAGTTGATCTTTTGAAGAAATTCTTGTTATATGGGAATGTTTTCTAATCCTGGTGTTAGATGGATGCATTGGTAGTCCTACTGGTTTATAATTTGTATTACTGTATTTCCTCGGGCATTTTATTACATTTCGTCTAGTACGAATTGATGAGAGGATATGTATGATATTATGATACTGTTTCTTCTACTTAATGCTCCACTTGATATATATGTATGGGAAAATACATTGTTCTTGTTATATTTGATTCCAGTGAGATTAAATGATGTTTTCTTCTGGAGTTCTTTTCTCTAAGGAATTTTTGAGATCTTCTATATTTTCCTATGAGTTTGGTTTTCGATTTTCTGACATAGTATCGTATATTGGGTTTCTTTATTCTGGATTTCTTTATTCTGGGTTTCTCAATCTTGGATTTCTTTATTCAGTTTTCTTGTTATCTTTATTCCATAATTTGTCAATTATGACTTATGTTCGAAGTTCGTTCTTCAACTCGTGATACTCATGACAAGCATGACTATACTTCTGATTTGATCTTGGTAATGTGGTGATTTTAATATTGGAGTTTCTCAAATTTTCATGTAAGGATTTGACAACAGTAAATGCATAAGTGATAAAAGTGTGAGTTTCAATCGGTATGGTGGATTGCTTCTCTCAAGTAAGTCCATTATAATTAATGACTTCCATTGAGATATTTTGGTTACTTGAGCTAATGCAATTGAGATGGTTTTGATTAGCGTAAGAAATGAATAGTAAAGTGCTGCATGATGAATTGTTTAGATTGGCTCGGGTGTTTAATCTGTGTGAATTATTTATTTGAAAGATTTCATATGACAATTATGGCAGTATCATTTTTTTTCAAGCCTGATAATAGACTTTCAATTCTTTATGAGTAAAAGGCAAATAGTCTGAACGAGAAGTGTATATCTCTTAAAAAATTTTGATATGAGTTGAAGCTACTAAGAATGATAAAGTTTTCATCTTACGAAAGCTGAAAAGTTTATTACATGTTAGCAAGGTTTGGATAGATGAGAATATCGCTAACCAAAACGTCTAAACTGGACTATTCAGCATTGAGTAAAGATTTCCTAATTTTCAATAATGCATTGTTGTATGAATGGTGATGTGTTTCATGAAAATAAGGTAATGTGATAGTTTTGAGCATTTGATGTCACAGAAAATTTGAGTTGTTGATGGGGTTAAAGCCGAGTACCAGGATCTACCAAAATTATCTTTGCTAGTATTGATATTAGGATGAGAATGAGAAGTATTATTTTCGAGGCTATATCAGAATTATTTCCGTAGCGGAAAGAGGAAAATGTGATAGTGAGTAGCAAACTAAAAGAGTACAGTGAGGATCAACTTCTGATGTTGAATTTCAGATTGGATCTGATTCATGGTATTATTTTTTGAGGCTTATACAGAGAGAATTGTATGAAAGTTACAGTGAAAATTTGCCTATTCATTCAGAGAGTAATGAGTGTACTGTAATTTGATTCAGATGTTATTGGATTGTGATTTATCGATGATGAAAATTTGTATGATTATTTTGGAAGAGTGCAGGTCCCTTTGATTGTTGAATTTCTTGGAATTCTAGTCTCCATTAACCAAATTGAGATTTGGGTTTTATGTCAAGATGACAAGGGAAACTGAAAAGGGTTGAACATTTAAGAACAATTTAGATATGAGCCCGTAGGCTTTCAGAATATTTGAGAAATTAAAGAGATATATTGGAGGCACTGCCTGAGTGAAAGTTCTTTGGCACCGAATATGAAATTGAGGAATCTAAATGAAGACCACTTTTCCGGTAAGATTTTCGGGGACGAAAATCCCTAAAGGGGGAGAGTTGTGATATCCCGAATTAGGGCCTAATCGGAATAGTGGTTTCGAGACTACAAATCTGAGATAGAAATAATTATTTTATGATTATTTTGAGGTCTATGATATGATTGCATGATTGCGTGAAAATTTTGTGAAGAAATTTTATGCATAAAGTGCTTAATTTGAAGTTAGGGACTAAATTGAATAAGTTACAAAACTTGCATTCTAGAAGTTTTTAGTATGAAATTGCTTTGAAATATTAATTAGGAGGTATTAAATAGCAATTTGACCAATTTCTAAGTTTATGGACAAAAATTGGACATGGATGGAATTTTTGAAAGTTTAGTAAGGAAGGGCATTTTGGTCATTTGAATATTAAATGAAATAAAATGGAAAAAATAACACAAAAATGATCATCTTCTCCATAAGTTGCTGCCAAATTTTGCTCTCCACCATAGCTAGGGTTTCAACACTTTTAAGCCTTGATTGTAAGTGATTTCTATGCCCGTTTTTAATGTTCTTTACATTTTTGAAATCCTTGTAGCTCGGTTTACCTATTTCTACCAATATTTTGAGCTAGGGTTTATATTAAAAATTTTACCCATGGATGATATGTATGAATTTTGATGTTTTATGGTATAATATGAAGTTTGAGATTGTGTTAAACAACTTTTGCTAAGTGATTTTTCATAAAAACGAGTAAAATGACATAATCAGTAAAAATACCTAATATTCATAAGTAAATGTTAGAGTGTGAATTTGATGTTGCTATAGAAGGGAAAAATGATTAGCATGTCATAAAACATAAGAAAATAGGATGAGATTTAATTTACGAGCCTTTAGGAAAAAGTGTAAATATGTGAAAGTTTAGGGGAAAAATGGTAATTTTGCCAAAGTTTGTACTAGGGGCTGTTTTGATGAATGTGTGTATTAAATAAATTAATTTGGTATAATAGATCAAGAGAAAAGAGATTCGAGTCAAGATCGGGGGAAAAATAAAGTTTACGAGGAATAGGCTCGACTATTCTCATTTTGTATCGAGGTAAGTTCATATGTAAATATTGTAATATAACCATTATTTTAAATGATTGAATGTTATTTATACAATATTATGATTGTTATCATGCAATTCTATGCTTTGTGGTCATTGTTGGACAACATGCAAAAATTTTATGAATTATGTGAAAAATGTGAAAGACTACCGAAGTATCGTCATTGGTATTCCAAGGAGAATGGTAAAGGAGTACGAACGAGGGAAGTCCCATTGAACCTTAGGAATAGACTAGGATATTTGGGCATCCGAGCTCGTTGAGTTGAGTCCGAGTTCACTTATGGATGCAAATGTCCGAGCTCGTTGAGTTGAGTCCGAGTTCGTGAAATATAACTAGGCATCCGAACTTGTTGAGTTGAGTCCGAGTTCACTTATGGATGCGAACACCCGAGCTCGTTGAGTTGAGTCCGAGTTCGCTTATGGGCGGATTACATGGTAGCTTGGCTACATATGTGGCAGTTATGTGTAGACTTTCCATGTATCCGAGTTATATTCCGATGTGTTCAACGGGTAAAATTCTAGTGAAATGGAAGAATACTCAAGATGCAAGTGACGTATTGGTAAGTGTTGTGGAATGGGCACTTTGGACAGTTATGTACTTAACCCTTGGGCTAAGACTTGATACGTCAACAATAATGTAGTGAGACGATGAATGATGAATAGAAATGTGATATATGTTATGGTGATATTATGCTAATGTTGGTTGGTATAATTGCTTTGTTAAGTTATTTTTTATTTGCATGTGAACTTACCAAGCATTTATGCTTACTTCCTCCCTTCCATTCCTTGTAGTTTTGACAAGCTGGTTTGGTGATCAGGACGATTGGAGGCACGCTCACACTATCAACGGACCAGCTTGGTATGGTGGCTTGCATATTTTGGGAATATGGCATGTATAGCATTATAATCCTTTTTTGTATATAATCTTTTGATATAGATCATGGATGGCATGAAAATGTTTGAGAATGATTAGCTATTGGAGTGGCTAATCAAGATTATATTTGATAACACATATGCTTTATGTGCTAACTAGTCTATGGAAATCCATAAAATGGTGAAATTGCTATAAAACAGAATCACACAGCAGTAGTGATTTGAGTTTGAAAACTCACTAAAAATAGTAGAGATAGAATTAGATAATGAATAAAATATGGAATTTAAGTTTAATGAATCTATTTTCATGTATAAGAAACAAAATAGGTAAAAGAGTTGTATTTTATGAAATATTTACATTTTGGTGAAACAGGGTCAGAGCAATTTTTGAATCCCCTATTCTAAATTTAAAAATTCACAATAAATTGTAAAAAAACAATTAGGAGTTTTACCTTACATGTATGAAATCCTTATTAAGTCTATTTTTGTGAGAAACAAACGGCATAGTCATTGAGACTCTGCACAGGGATATATCTGATCTGTAATACACAGGGATCAGAGTAGCCGAACCCTGAAACAAGGGAGACTTTAACTAATAAACTGTACTAATTGGAAAAACAAAAAATTCTATAAAAAATTTAGTAAGTAGATATATGAGTCTACTTTCAGGGAAAATTTGCAGAATTAGATTTTGAGTTTCTTAACTCGAGATATGGATTTCTTTTGCGACTGTGACGTAGTTAGCCAGCTTGTCTGGAAATTCAAAAATAAATTGTTTGAGCTGTTTAATTAATGAATTAAGTTTGTTAACACCTCGTGCTCGAGTCCGGAAATGGTCTTGGGTACAGGGGCGTTACAATATTAAGGATAAAAAGATGTAATACATGATAAGATTATCACATAAAGGTTATGTCGAATCATGACTTCTTCTAACTTGGGTGGCAATGATGCAATGCTAGATGTCACTCATTGCTTGTAATGTTAGAAACGTTACTAGTATTACCATCAACGTTGCAAGAACCTATATGGTCACACCCTATAGTTGAAACGAAAAGAATCCAAATACATTTGGTATTGTATTTTGTTGTCACATAAATTAAATTACTTATTGAACTAATTTAATTTGATAGTTAAATATTAAACACATTTTATGTACAAACTTGTTGTACACAAATAGAAAACATAGATTAATATATGAATTTGATTCATACAAAATATTAATTGTATATATTTTATCAAATCTATTAATATAAACAGTTATATTAATTAATTTCTGTCAAAATATAAATGACATGGAAATTACTTTTCTTTTGGAAAGAATTTAGTTAATATATGAATTTGATTCATACAAAATATTAATTGTATAATTTTATTGAATTTATTAATATAAAAAATTATATTAATTAATTTTGGTCAAAATATAAAAGACATGAAAATTAATATTCTTTTGGAAAGAATATAATTAATATATGAATTTGATTCATGCAAATTATTATTTGTATATAAACAATTATATTAATTAATTTTGGTTAAAATATAATAGACATTCAAATTAATATTCTTTTGGAAAGAATATAATTCATTTTTCTAACTTTCCATTAATATGGGAATAACCTTATATTCTTTTGGAAAGAATATGATTAATTTTTCTAACTTTTCATTTGGCTTTTGTATTAATAAAGGAATAATCCTAGTTTTCCTTTCTAATATGTGATATCAAATAGGATAAAAGGATGATATTCCCTTTGTGTGTTAAGGTTACCAACTTAATAAAATAATGGTCTAGCAACTGTTTTTTATTCTCTTTGAAAAGTTCAAGAGAAAGTGGCTTGGAATAAAATAAGGCTGTTTAATTTTTACGAGGTGGACTACGTAGAGGCCGGGACATTTTTATTGTGGCTTGGACTGGACATCGAATTAACATCCTTCCAACATTTTCACTAAAGAAGGTATATTTTCAACCCTATTACAACCTGATTCATTCCTTGTACATGGATCCTTGGCTATAGATCACCGAAATAATTTTTTCGCTGCACCGCAGGGCATATCGGCGATCCCAACGGTGATATCAAAGCCACTTGTACGATACAGATTTAGGATTAAATTTATTGGTTGATGCAATTTTATTAGTTACATGATGTATACTATGTTTGATATGCACGGTGTTTGGAAATTCATGGTTCTAGCCCAACAACCTATTTAATTTATTATTTGTAAATGTTGTAATTTTATAAATACAGCCTACGTGTCATGTCTTTCTATATTTCTCTTGTACTTCTCTTCTCTTCTTACTCCCTCGTATGTAAAACAAGTTTCTATAATTGTAAATTGTACGAGTTGATACGAACTAGAGGAAAAGAAGGCTGGGCTACCTAAAGTGGAAAAGAAGCTTGAGAAGTGACATAAACCCTTAGGATTCCCTACAGTTTTCTCATTGGCTTGGGAGGAACCACATTAGTTTTGTGGCTATAACCATTGCATTTATTTACTACTTTATATTTTTCTTGTATATGATACAATTGATAATATGTTAGCATGCATGTTATAATATTGGTAAGATAAAGGATTAAATGGACAAATGTTGATAATTAACGGTGAGATTAATTTAATTTAAAAACCCCTCAATAAAATATTAAGTTAAGATTGCCTTCCAATTTCTACGCTCGTTAAAGCCTCGATCGATACAATATGGGTTCTGCTAAAGCGAAGTACATGTATCTGTCTTGGTCAAACGCGAAGAATAAGCAAGTAATATTCACTGCTTATGATATTGGTTAATAACTTCACTAGGTTACTCTAATAGGATTAGAAACCTAGAGGCAAGAGATTTGGATAAATCATGAGATGACTGGAACAAAATAGAGGAATTACATGTGATGTAATTAATAAGTGTTACTTACCTAAATAACCATAATATTGAGAGTAAAGCCAAAGCTAACTTAAGAAGAGGTGAATATGAATCCTTACCCACTAGAAAACTTTAGAGAAATTCTTTCCCAAATTCAAATATGAGGGTTGTTAGTTTTGAATAAAATAGTATGAGCATAATTTAATAAAGTCTTTTTTAGTGATTATATTAAACTTGGTAAATGTAATCATGAGCATATTTTATTATTGTAGATTTATTATGGAAAACAACACAAACTCTTTATAATTGGGATTTGTCCTTGAGAAGAACAAGTTGAATGGCTTGAACTTCCTTGTCTGGTTCCGTAACTTAAGGATTGTCCTCAAACTATAACGAAAATTATATGTTATTGAAGAAGTTGTTCCTTTTGAAGTAGCAGCTAATGCCTCTAGAGCTGACAAAGATGCTTATAAGAAGTATCTTGATGGAATGTTAGACATAGGATTTCTAATGCTTGCCACCATGGCTCCTTAGCTTCAAAAGCAACATGAGGATATGGTTGCCTATGTTATGATTCAGCACCTCAAGGAATTATATGAGGGGCAAGCACGTCAAGAGAGGTATGAGACCTCTAAAGCTCTATTTCGATGCAAAATGGAGCAGGGAACTCCTGTGGGAACTCACGTTCTCAAGATGATAAGCTATATAAAAGCCTTAAAAAAGTAGGATTCCTTCTAGGTGTAGAGTTGGCCATCGTGGTCATCCTACAATCTTTTTCGGATAGTTTTAGCCAACTTTTCCTTAATTTCAACATGAATGAAATGAATAAGACTTTACCACAATTGCTTTGTAAGGCCCTGAAAATAGGTCTAGTAGTTTTGGGTAAGTTTATTGGGTTCTAAGTTAAAATTACGAGTTAATCGAGTTTATTAGAGATTTTTTAAGTTAAGTTAGCTTAATTGCATTTAAAAATCATTAAATAATATTCTAAAAAATAAAAATATTTTTAAAAAATTAATTTTATGGTTTTAAATAATTTTTGGGTAAAATAAATATTTTGGGTCTAATTAGAATTGAAAAATAAATTAAAATGGGGGTCTAATTCAGAAAATTTAAAATATTAACTAAATAGTACCATCTTGCAAAACAAGGGAAACATAAGAGTGGTTTTATACCAAATTATCCTTATTTTCAAAATTTTGGAGGGAAAGGAGTATTTTGTAAAACAAGGAAAATGTGGGAGTGGCCTGATGGCAATTTCCCCAATTTTTGAAAATCAGGTGGGGGTTTTCTATTTTAAAAACACTGCAACTACCTCACTTTACACACCATTTTCACCAGAATTAAAAGCTTTTCTTCTCATTTTTTTACTCATTTTCATAGACCACATATCAAAGAATAGATCTAAACTTTTACTCTCTCAAAATCTCTCTAAAATCTCCATAAAAGTTTTCCTAAGTTGAGCAAAAGTCATCCAAAATTTCTTCAATGATTTTGATTCAATCTTCTAAATTGATGATTTGAGATCAATTGAAGGTAATTATCAAATCTAAATTCATTTTTAAGTTGTTTTCAATCATTATTGGCTATTTAAATTGATTAAAATGGATTTTCAAGTTTTGATTTCTTCTTTTTTGAACATGGAACTCGACCGAATCCATGATTGTGAGGTTGAATCCAAGTTTTAATGGATTTCCAAGCTCAAAATATGTTTATTAAGAGGTTTTTAAGCATAAAACAAGAGATCAAACTCGTTTGGTTGATCAATTTTGATAAATTCATTTTAAATCAAGAAGAGTTGATTTTCTGAAAAATTTTGAAACGGTTTAATAGATGAAATTAACTCTTAGATTTTATGTTAATGGACTAGGAAAGAAGTCTAGAAGTGGTTTATGGTCCTAAGAAGGTCGTTTATTGATGAATTTTATGTTTCAGCTTAATTGTGCAATTTTGATAAGGTAGATCAGAGAAATGATTTAGATCCATATAATTTATGAAAGTTTGACTTTCTTGATATTAATGCTAGCTTGAGATGCATATTTTGTATCTGTTAGAGCTTCACATAAAGATGAGGATGATGTTAATCGGATTTGAGGCTCAAACTTACCTACTTGAGCATACTTTTGTTTGAAATACAAAGTGTGGAGGTGATTGATTTTAAAGGCTATTAGTAAATTTGTCTGGTTATGTGTTAAATTGAAGTTTTCAATAGTGTTTTTAATGACCTAATCGCCTCTTATTTGGTGGATTTGCAAAAATTAATTTTATTTTACAAGAGATTATTCCATTTGGCTTTTGGAAAATTGTCTGTTAAGCTTTTGGCATGATTAATTTGGATTGAATGGATTTTTAATTGGAGGATGAGTTACTGAAGTTTTGAGCACTTGATGTTGGTGTTATGGTTGGTTTAAGATTCATGGAAAAAGGCATTTGTAGTGCTTCATTATATTGATGTTGAAATTGTTAAGCTACATGCTTTTAATGACATTTTTACATCTTAAATTAAGTGCTTAAACATCAGATTTTATGCCTGGTATGTATGATTATATTGGATTGCATGGTGAATCCATTGGATATAGTTGGCATGCCATAGGATTTGTGAGCACTCACCATTATATATGTTATTTGTGAGCATATGGCTCAAGAAGTTCTTAATTGTATGGCAGTTATTGGGTCTAGTTTTAATTTAATTGTAATGGACATTGGACATTTATTTGGACATTTATTTTGGTGATGTTATAATTACTTTAATGCCTGATTTTTATGCTTAATTGTTGTGTGGTTTATGGTATGTTGATGGGAGTTCATATGGTGATTGAAAACATGGTGTTTGAAGCATGTATTTTATATTAACACAGTTTAATTGTAGCTTGCCAAGGAGTGGAATGCTTGTGGCTAAGGTATGTGTGACAGCCCTAATTCGACCCTAGTCGGAATGTGGTTTCGGGACCACAAAACCGAGTCATAAAATTTAGTTAAAATTTTATTTGCATATCTTATATGTGTGATAGTACTTGTATAAAAATTTGATGTTTTAATTTTATATTAGGAATGTGAATTTTGCTTGAAAGGATCTAGTTGAGAGACTTAGAAAATTATGATAGGTAAATAAGTAAGGACCAAATAGTATTAAAATAGGAAAGTTTGGGTTTGCATGTCAAAGTGCCCAATTCATGATAAGTGGCCGGCCAAGCATGGTTTCATTCCTCCAAGTTTATGTTGTTTATTATTTAATATTGGTAAGTAAATTAGAATAAATAAAAGAAAGGAATTAAAAAGGAAAAAGATGAATAAAATAAGGGAGGAAGAAGGAGTGTTCATCCTTTTCCTTATTACAATTGCCGTACCTAAAGAAAGAAAAAGAAGAAATTGAAGTTAAGGCATTTGGTCACCTTTAAGTTGATTAAGAAGCTCTTGAATATTCGGTGCCTAGGGGAAAAGTTTCTAAGAAGTTCCGCCATGCATGTAACTAGATTGAGGTATGTTTGATATTATTCTTTGAGATTCATGTATATTTTAAGTTGTAAGTTTGAAATCTACCTAGCCATGGTTCAAATTTTGTTAATTGATGGAGATGATATTCGGCCATGAATGTTACATTCTTGGTTGGTATTTTGATGTCTTTGGTGATGAGGTATGAAGATGGTTGATTTTGAGTGTTTAATAAAAAGGATACATGAATTATTGTTAAATAATGGTCGAATGTAGCATGATTAAAGATGTGAATAAATTGAAGTTAAGGAGGTTGTCAATGAAAAATATGAGTTGGATGAGTTTTAAAGAATAAAAATTTAGGTGACTAGAGGTCAAGGACATTCGGTCAAAGGCTTGTGTGCTAGCAAAATCGGCCTAAATGTCGTTTTGATGTGTTGAATTGAGTAAGCTAGATGTTGGAACACATAAGGATTCGGCCTTCTAAAACAATAGAGATAAGTGTATGAAAGGCTAAGTTTAAGTAGTAAGGCCGAATAGGTTGTAGACAAGGCACTTGTGAGTTCTTGGCCAAGCAATTGACAAATTAAATTAGAGTTCTTGTGACGTATAATGTCAAATCTAACTTGGTATATTTGGCCACCTAATTAAGTACATCAGTGGTGTTGAATGTAATCTTACACATTCGGCCATATGGGGTAAAAATGGGTCGAGTGTTCATGAGATGAAATTAGGTGTTTAAATGATGTTATAGTTGACATTGTGCATATATACATGCATTCGGCCATCTAATTGAGTATGAAGGTGGTGTTAAATCTAATTGTGATGCCCATTCCGAAGTATATATATATACATATATATATACATAAGTATGCCCATTCGTGATGTTACCTTTAATTATGTGTATAATCGACTAAATGGGTAATTAGTGAGGATGGTTGCCGAATATACAGACATACATATGCATGTGTAATTGAATTATGAATGTTTAGCAAGATGGTTAAACTAGTTGATTTATTGATTAAGCTCAAGGAGTTAAAGGAGGAGAATCAAGCAAAGGCAAAGAAAAGATCATCGAGTAGCCGAGTTGGAACCGTCTTACCCAACACAAAGTAAGTCATTAAGCATATAGTTTGTATTAATTTAAATGGTCATAACGTCTATGTAATGATGCTGAATGGAATGATAAATATATATATATACATGTATGCATGTGGTGGTGAAAGTGTTGAATGAAAAGAAAAGAGGTGAGATGTATTGAGTTGTTGATCTCGGCACTAAGTGTGCGGGTATAAACATTTATGATCATGAGATTGGCACTAAGTGTGCGGGTTTAAATTGTACAGCACTAAGTGTGCGAGTTTGATTATATAGCACTAAGTGTGCGAGTTGATTATATAGCACTGAGTGTGCGGACTTAATATATACTTTTGAATCACTATGGACACTAAGTGTGCGACATTATTGAGTTGATCACGGACAGCGGATCGGGTAAGTACCTTGAGCTCATGGCTAATAGGCGCTATGTTTATATTTGGAGTTGAGCTTGGTAAGTTTGAACCTATGTGACAATTATAATTGAAGTCACGTACATAAGATTTATCGTGGAATAGGTGAAAGGTCGTTTAGTTGTATGATTGTAACGAAAATACAATGATGTATGAAAATGCCTCAAATATCCTATTGATTAGTATATGGAATGTGAATGCATGACTTGGTATGAGATCGAACCGATAGGTCTAAGGAACTATGGTATGGTTCGGTATGGATGGAGTAACTAGCCTCGTTCCATTTTGTTTCCTCTTGTGATAATGTTATTAATGGATGGTAGTGCATTGCTTATGACTTACTGAGTTATATACTCACTCGGTGTTTCCTTGTCACCTATTTTAGGTTTCTTGGACTCGTCTCTTTTTGCGTGATCGGGCCGTCATCGAAGTCATCACACCGGCTAGCAACTTTTGGTATCTTCTTTTTAGTCGGTCTAGGAGAACATTTCGGCATGTATAGGCTAATATGTTTTGTTGAAATTTGGTATGTAAACTTTTAGCCATGCAAAAATGGCATAAATGTTCGGTTGGATTTGGTTCTATAATGTTAGGTCGTAAGTCTTGGAAATTCGATTTTTATGCCATATGTCATGGTTGATTATTTTTGGTGTCAAAATTTATGATATGGCAATAGTGTAGTAGGGAGATGTTTGACAATGATTAGCCCTTGGCATGGCTAGTCATGATCATAATTTGTGATATGTATGATGAATTACTAGTTAGATCAAGGAGAAATCACGAAATAGGCATAGTTGCTTTAGTAACAGATGCTGGCAGCAGCAGTGATGTGAGATTGAAAAATCACTAAAAATAGTAGGAGTGGAATTAATTAATGAATAAATTATGTAATCGAAGCTCGATGAGTATATTTTCATATAGAAGAAACGAAACGACCATATGAGCTGTATGTTAGGAGATAATTGAACTCTTGTGAAACAGGGCCAGAGCGATTTCTGGATTCCCTGTTCCAACTTTGGAAATTCATTATAAATTAACCAGAGATAATTAGAAGTCATGCCATATGTGCATAGATTCCCCTTCGAGTCTAGTTTCTATAGAAACAAACGACATCAGTAATGAAGCCCTGTACAGGGAGATATCCAAGTCGTAATGCGCAAAGGTCAGTGTAGTCGATCCCTGTAACATGGGAGACTTTGACTAATAAACTGTACTAATTGGCCCAACCAAAAATTCTAGAAAAAAATATGTAGATGGGAATATGAGTCTAGTTTCAGGGAAAATTTACGGAACTGGATTTTGAGTTTCAGAACTCAAGATATGATTTTTAAAGCGACTAGTACGCAGATTGGCAGCTTGTCTGGGAAATTTTTTTAAGTGGTTTGAAGTCTGTTAACACCTCGTGTTCGACTCCGGCGACGGCCTCGGGTTCGGGGTGTTACATTTGATTGGTATCAGAGCTATGGTTTAGTTGGTTCTAGGACTACCATAGCACGTATGAGTCTAGCTGTCATGCCTTAATGTTAATGTTTAAATGTGTGATGACTTCTGACGGTTAAAATTTTTGTTTTGATTAGTAAATGGATCCCGGTGTAGAGAGAACCTTGGCGGATGACGTTGAAAGTGTAGCGCTGCTCCTGCACAAGGGACGCCGCCTGTTGAACCTCAGTCATCTGCGAATAATCAAGGTGAGGGGGCTAAACAAGCCTTCTTTACCATGATGAATGAGTGGGTCACGCAATATGCCCGAACCAATCTGGCTGTCCAACAATTCCCGAATTTGAATAATCCACCCCAAGAGCCCGTAATGCCATCAGTTACTGATCCTGTGAGGCTGAGTAAGCCACCTGTAGACTTGATTAGGAAGCGCGGGGCTGAGGAGTTCAGGGCCATAGTTACTGATGATGCTGAAAGGGCCGAGTTCTGGCTTGATAACACCATTCGGGTGTTTGATGAATTGTCATGCACGCTCGATGAATGTCTAAAGTGTGCTATATCCTTGTTGCGGGACTCAGCCTACTATTGGTGGAGGACCCTGATTTCCATAGTCCCAAACGAACGAGTTACTTGGGACTTCTTTCAAACGGAATTTCGAAAGAAATATATTAGTCAACGGTTCATTGACCAAAAGCGTAAGGAATTCTTGGAACTCAAGCAAGGCCGTATGACAGTATCTGAATACGAACATGAATTCGTAAGACTCAGTAGGTATGCCCGGGAGTGTGTAGCTGATGAGGTTGCTATGTGCAAAAGATTCGAAGAAGGGTTGAATGAAGATTTAAAGCTACTAGTGGGTATTTTGGAGATAAAAGAATTCGTGACACTAGTCGAACGAGCCTGCAAGGCGGAAGAACTTGGAAAGGAGAAGAAGAAGGCTGAATTTGAAGTTAGAGACTATCGTAAAAGATCGACGGGTAAAGCTCCGTTCTCAGCTGTAAAGAAGTTCAGGGAGGACACTAATAAGTCGAGGACGATTGCGGGAATTTCCATCAGAGCACGACCACCGACGGACTCCCGAGCTACTTCGGTAGCTAGTGTGGGAAATAATCGTCAAAAGAAACCTGAATGTCCCCAATGCGGAAGACGACACCTAGGTGAATGTTGGGGTAAGTCTACTAACAGGGCCTGTTACGGATGCGGTTCGAAGGACCACTTCATTAGAGATTGCACGGAGCTTGATGAGAAGAATAAGATTCAAGGTGCAAGACCTAGTGGAGTGACAACTAGAGGTAGACCACCGAGAATTTTAGGAGGTAGGGGTGGTAGTCAGAGAGGGGCCTCTGATACGGCTGTTCGAGCCGAGAACCGTACTCCTGCTAGAGCATATGCCATTCGCGCACGAGAGGAGGCATCCTCCCCTGACGTCATCACTGGTACCTTCACTCTCTTTGATACTAATGTGATTGCATTGATTGACCCTGGCTCTACTCATTCATATGTATGTGAAACCTTAGCATCCAATAAGACTCTACCTGTTGAGTCTACTGAGTTCGTAATTCGAGTGTCAAACCCTTTGGGTCAATACGTACTTGTTGATAAAGTGTGTAAGAGATGTCCTCTAATAATCCGAGAATCCTGTTTTCCGGCCGATTTGATGCTTTTGCCATTTGACGAATTTGATGTTATTCTTGGTATGGATTGGTTGACCGTACATGATGCAGTGGTGAACTACAAAAGAAAAACCATTGATTTGAGGTGCGCAAATAACTAGATAATCCGAGTTGAGTCTACGGATTTAAGGGGGTTGCCAGCTGTAATATCAGTAATGTTGGCCCAGAAATATGTAAGAAAAGGGTGCGAAGCATACCTTGCGTATGTACTTGATGACAAAGAATTAGAAAAGAAACCCGAATCTGTACCGGTGGTTTGTGAATACCCAGATGTTTTTCCTGAAGAATTACCGGGTTTACCACCTGTTCGGGAGGTAGAGTTTGGTATTGAGCTTGTACCTGGAACTACGCCAATTTCGATAGCTCCGTATCGTATGGCACCAACCGAGTTAAAGGAATGAAAGCTCAATTGCAAGAGTTGACGGTTAGAGGTTTCGCTCGACCAAGTTTCTCACCTTGGGGTGCACCAGTATTGTTCGTGAAAAAGAAGGACGAAACCATGAGGTTGTGCATTGACTATCGTCAACTGAATAAAGTGACGATAAAGAATAAATATCCATTACCGCGTATTGATGATTTGTTTGATCAACTAAAGGGAGCCTCATGTTTTCAAAGATAGATTTGAGATCGGGTTATTATCAGTTGCGGATTCGAGATTTGGACGTACCCAAAACTGCTTTCAGAACGAGGTACGGTCACTACGAGTTCTTAGTGATGCCGTTCGGGCTCACTAATGCCCCTGCAGTATTTATGGATTTGACGAATCGGATCTTTAGACAGTATTTGGACCGGTTCGTAGTTGTGTTCATTGATGACATCTTAGTCTATTCAGGAGATGAGACCGAACATGCTGAGCACCTGAGATTAGTGTTGCAAATTTTGCGGGATAAGAAGTTATATGCTAAGTTCAGTAAGTGTGAGTTCTGGTTAAGAGAGGTTAGCTTCTTGGGTCATGTGGTATCCGCATCGGGTATTCGAGTTGACCCGAGCAAAATTTCAGCCATACTTAACTGGAAGCCTTCAAGAAATATTACCGAAGTTCGGAGCTTCCTGGGGCTCGCCGGTTATTACCGACGATTTGTAAAAGGTTTCTCGATGATAGCTGCACCATTGACGAAACTACTCCAAAAAGATGTTGAGTTTGAGTGGACAGAGAACTGTCAGAAGAGTTTCGATCGACTAAAGACCTGTTTAACCGAAGCTCCAGTGCTAGTACAACCGGAGTCCGGCAAAGAGTTTGTCATTTATAGTGATGCATCCTTACTTGGGCTAGGTTGTGTGTTGATGCAAGAAGGTCGAGTTGTGGCTTACGCGTCGAGACAATTAAAGCCGCATGAGAGAAACTACCCGACCCATGATCTTGAATTGGCGGCCATATTGTTCGCCCTGAAAATATGGCAGCATTACTTGTTTGGGGAAAGGTGTCATATTTATTCGGACCACAAAAGTCTTAAATATTTGATGACTCAAAGTGATCTAAATCTGCTACAAAGACGTTGGCTTGAGTTGTTGAAAGACTATGAACTTGTTATTGATTATCACCGGGAAAGGCTAACGTGGTTGCCGATGCTTTAAGTCGGAAAGCACTGTTTGCTTTGAGAGCGGTGAATGCTCACTTATCCGTCCCACCCGATGGGGTGCTAGTAGCTGAATTAGAGGCCAAACCATTATTGATTCGTCAAATACTTGAATCCCAGAAAGTCGATGCTGAATTGGTCACCAAACGAGCTGAATGTGCTTCGAATAAGGAATCGGAATTCCGGATTGACGACAATGATTGCTTGACGTTCAGAGGTCGATTATGTGTTCCAAGAAATTCGAACTTATTTCGATGATTTTGAACGAGGCTCATAGTAGTCGAATGTCAGTCCACCCGGGTAGTACTAAAATGTACAATGACCTGAAACGCCAATTTTGGTGGCCCGGTATGAAACGAGACATTTCTGAATTTGTTTCAAGGTGTCTGATATGTCAACAAGTAAAAGCGGAACATCAAGTGCCGTCGGGATTACTTCAGCCGATCATGATACCCGAATGGAAGTGGGATCGGGTAACGATGGATTTTGTATCTGGATTGCCATTGTCATCAAGCAAGAAAGATGCAATCTGGGTCATTGTTGATAGATTGACCAAGTCTGCTCATTTTATCCCCGTCCGTACGGATTTTTCGCTCGATAAATTGGCAGAATTATATGTCTCCGAAATAGTTCGGTTGCATGGGGTACCTATTTCCATCGTGTCGAATAGAGACCCAAGATTTACCTCGCGATTTTGGAATAAATTACAAGAAGCATTGGGTACCAAGATGCACTTTAGCACCGCATTCCATCCTCAGACTGATGGCCAATCTGAGCGGATAATTCAAATACTCGAGGATATGTTGAGATGTTGTGTTTTAGAGTTTTGTGGTTCATGGGAAAGATATCTGCCTTTGATCGAATTCGCTTACAACAATAGTTTTCAGCCAAGCATTAAGATGGCACCTTACGAGGCTTTATACGGTCGTAAATGCCGTACCCCATTATTTTGGACTGAACTTAGTGAAAGTAAGATCTTTGGGGTTGATTTGATTAAGGATGCCGAGCAGAAAGTCCGAGTAATTCGCGAAAGTTTGAAAGCCGCTTCGGATCGTCAAAAGTCGTATGCGGATTTGAAAAGAAAAGACATTGAATATCAGGTCGGAGACAAAGTATTTCTCAAAGTTTCACCCTGGAAGAAGGTGCTTAGATTTGGTCGTAAGGGCAAACTAAGTCCGAGGTTCATCGGTCCGTATGAGGTATCCGAACGAGTTGGACCAGTTGCATACCGATTAATTTTACCCCAGAGCTTGAAAAGATTCACAACGTTTTCCATGTCTCGATGCTTCGACGATATAGGTCCGACCCGTCGCACGTAATCACTCCATCTGAGATCGAGATTCAGCCTAACTTGAGTTATGAAGAAGAGCCAGTTCGTATTTTGATGCGTGAAGTAAAAGAGTTGCGAAATAAGAAAATCCCATTAGTGAAGGTGTTGTGGCATAAACACGGAATCGAAGAAGCCACTTGGGAACTTGAGGACTCTATCAAGGATCGATATCCTAAATTTTTCACTGGTAAGATTTTCGGGGACGAAAATTCCTTATGTGGGGGAGAGTTGTGACAGCCCTAATTCGACCCTAGTCGGAATGTGGTTTCGGGACCACAAAACCGAGTCATAAAATTTAGTTAAAATTTTATTTGCATATCTTATATGTGTGATAGTACTTGTATAAAAATTTGATGTTTTAATTTTATATTAGGAATGTGAATTTTACTTGAAAGGATCTAGTTGAGAGACTTAGAAAATTATGATAGGTAAATAAGTAAGGACCAAATAGTATTAAAATAGGAAAGTTTGGGTTTGCATGTCAAAGTGCCCAATTCATGATAAGTGGCCGGCCAAGCATGGTTCCATTCCTCCAAGTTTATGTTGTTTATTATTTAATATTGGTAAGTAAATTAGAATAAATAAAAGAAAGGAATTAAAAAGGAAAAAGATGAATAAAATAAGGGAGGAAGAAGGAGTGTTCATCCTTTTCCTTATTACAATTGCCGTACCTAAAGAAAGAAAAAGAAGAAATTGAAGTTAAGGCATTTGGTCACCTTTAAGTTGATTAAGAAGCTCTTGAATATTCGGTGCCTAGGGGAAAAGTTTCTAAGAAGTTCCGCCATGCATGTAACTAGATTGAGGTATGTTTGATATTATTCTTTGAGATTCATGTATATTTTAAGTTGTAAGTTTGAAATCTACCTAGCCATGGTTCAAATTTTGTTAATTGATGGAGATGATATTCGGCCATGAATGTTACATTCTTGGTTGGTATTTTGATGTCTTTGGTGATGAGGTATGAAGATGGTTGATTTTGAGTGTTTAATAAAAAGGATACATGAATTATTGTTAAATAATGGTCGAATGTAGCATGATTAAAGATGTGAATAAATTGAAGTTAAGGAGGTTGTCAATGAAAAATATGAGTTGGATGAGTTTTAAAGAATAAAAATTTAGGTGACTAGAGGTCAAGGACATTCGGTCAAAGGCTTGTGTGCTAGCAAAATCGGCCTAAATGTCGTTTTGATGTGTTGAATTGAGTAAGCTAGATGTTGGAACACATAAGGATTCGGCCTTCTAAAACAATAGAGATAAGTGTATGAAAGGCTAAGTTTAAGTAGTAAGGCCGAATAGGTTGTAGATAAGGCACTTGTGAGTTCTTGGCCAAGCAATTGACAAATTAAATTAGAGTTCTTGTGACGTATAATGTCAAGTCTAACTTGGTATATTTGGCCACCTAATTAAGTACATCAGTGGTGTTGAATGTAATCTTACACATTCGGCCATATGGGGTAAAAATGGGTCGAGTGTTCATGAGATGAAATTAGGTGTTTAAATGATGTTATAGTTGACATTGTGCATATATACATGCATTCGGCCATCTAATTGAGTATGAAGGTGGTGTTAAATCTAATTGTGATGCCCATTCCGAAGTATATATATATACATATATATATACATAAGTATGCCCATTCGTGATGTTACCTTTAATTATGTGTATAATCGACTAAATGGGTAATTAGTGAGGATGGTTGCCGAATATACAGACATACATATGCATGTGTAATTGAATTATGAATGTTTAGCAAGATGGTTAAACTAGTTGATTTATTGATTAAGCTCAAGGAGTTAAAGGAGGAGAATCAAGCAAAGGCAAAGAAAAGATCATCGAGTAGCCGAGTTGGAACCGTCTTACCCAACACAAAGTAAGTCATTAAGCATATAGTTTGTATTAATTTAAATGGTCATAACGTCTATGTAATGATGCTGAATGGAATGATAAATATATATATACATGTATGCATGTGGTGGTGAAAGTGTTGAATGAAAAGAAAAGAGGTGAGATGTATTGAGTTGTTGATCTCGGCACTAAGTGTGCGGGTATAAACATTTATGATCATGAGATTGGCACTAAGTGTGCGGGTTTAAATTGTACAGCACTAAGTGTGCGAGTTTGATTATATAGCACTAAGTGTGCGAGTTGATTATATAGCACTGAGAGTGCGGACTTAATATATACTTTTGAATCACTATGGACACTAAGTGTGCGACATTATTGAGTTGATCACGGACAGCGGATCGGGTAAGTACCTTGAGTTCATGGCTAATAGGCACTATGTTTATATTTGGAGTTGAGCTTGGTAAGTTTGAACCTATGTGACAATTATAATTGAAGTCACGTACATAAGATTTATCGTGGAATAGGTGAAAGGTCGTTTAGTTGTATGATTGTAACGAAAATACAATGATGTATGAAAATGCCTCAAATATCCTATTGATTAGTATATGGAATGTGAATGCATGACTTGGTATGAGATCGAACCGATAGGTCTAAGGAACTATGGTATGGTTCGGTATGGATGGAGTAACTAGCCTCGTTCCATTTTGTTTCCTCTTGTGATAATGTTATTAATGGATGGTAGTGCATTGCTTATGACTTACTGAGTTATATACTCACTCGGTGTTTCCTTGTCACCTATTTTAGGTTTCTTGGACTCGTCTCTTTTTGCGTGATCGGGCCGTCATCGAAGTCATCACACCGGCTAGCAACTTTTGGTATCTTCTTTTTAGTCGGTCTAGGAGAACATTTCGGCATGTATAGGCTAATATGTTTTGTTGAAATTTGGTATGTAAACTTTTAGCCATGCGAAAATGGCATAAATGTTCGGTTGGATTTGGTTCTATAATGTTAGGTCGTAAGTCTTGGAAATTCGATTTTTATGCCATATGTCATGGTTGATTATTTTTGGTGTCAAAATTTATGATATGGCAATAGTGTAGTAGGGAGATGTATGACAATGATTAGCCCTTGGCATGGCTAGTCATGATCATAATTTGTGATATGTATGATGAATTACTAGTTAGATCAAGGAGAAATCACGAAATAGGCATAGTTGCTTTAGTAACAGATACTGGCAGCAGTAGTGACGTGAGATTGAAAAATCACTAAAAATAGTAAGAGTGGAATTAATTAATGAATAAATTATGTAATCGAATCTCGATGAGTCTATTTTCATATAGAAGAAACGAAACGACCATATGAGCTGTATGTTAGGAGATAATTAAACTCTTGTGAAACAGGGCCAGAGCGATTTCTGGATTCCCTGTTCCGACTTTGGAAATTCATTATAAATTAACCAGAGATAATTAGAAGTCATGCCATATGTTCATAGATTCCCCTTCGAGTCTAGTTTCTATAGAAACAAACGACATCAGTAATGAAGCCCTGTACAGGGAGATATCCAAGTCGTAATGCGCAAAGGTCAGTGTAGTCGATCCCTGTAACATGGGAGACTTTGACTAATAAACTGTACTCATTGGCCCAACCAAAAATTCTAGAAAAAAATATGTAGATGGGTATATGAGTCTAGTTTCAGGGAAAATTTACGGAACTGGATTTCGAGTTTCAGAACTCAAGATATGATTTTTAAAGCGACTAGTACGCAGATTGGCAGCTTGTCTGGGAAATTTTTTGAAAGTGGTTTGAAGTCTGTTAACACCTCGTGTTCGGCTCCGGCGACGGCCTCGGGCTCGGGGTGTTACAGTATGTACCTTGTGTGATATAATTGATGGTTGCTAAGTATGATTATAATTTAGTCCTAAAACTTGATTAGATTAATTGATGGTTGCTAAATATGTTAAATTTTGGTAGCAATATTTTTTGATAATATTTTGGGTAATGAATTAAAAGTTTATAAAATTTATGTTTTAGTTCCTTTTAATAAAATAATAATTAGACTTAGTAAATGAACTCAATGGAAACTGAAATTTTTAGGGATCACATAGATTGAGTAAAAGAAGGCTAGTAATCATTTAGAACTAAAACTGCCATTGTTTAACTTTAGAAGGTAAAATCACTAAAATACCTTTAGGGTTAAATAATTAGAAGTAGTTTTAAAATGGTTGACAAAATCACTTCCGCATCAAAATTGGAGAGTTAATTAGTTAGAATTGAGGTGTTATAAGGTTGGGGTGTGTTTTGGGTGGTCTTGAGCTGGATAGTGACTTTGGTGGCTATTGTGTTGCTTCGATCCGGGCCGATTCGCCTCGGTCAGGTTTGGGGTGTCACATGCTCAGTAGGTTATGAACTATTGAAAGTAACATGAAAAAGGCTAGGCCCTAAGCTCATTCTGATGGTCTGCAAGGACAAGGGCAAAGGAAAGGCTAAGGTTAAGGCAAAGCCTAAGGACAATGGGAAGGCCAAGCCTAATAAAGGAAAAGTTGCATTGAGATCTAAAGGAGGAATTGCTAAGAAAGGAAAATGTTTGCATTGTGGTAAGACTAGATTCTGAAAAAGGAACTACCATGTCTATCTTGAAGAGGTCAAGAAGGCAAAGGAAAATGGAGAGCCCGCTTTAGGTATTTATGTTATTAATATTAACATCTACTTCTTGGGTATTAGATATCGAATGTGATTCTCATATTTGTACCTTTGTACAGGGACTGCAAAGGAGTAGGAATTTGGTTAAAAGAGATGTGGACCTATGAGTTTGGAATGGAGCAATAGTTGCTGCATTAAGTGTAGAAACACACTATATCCATAAAAATATGGACTATCGCCATTTCCAAATCACTAGTCGAATAGTTCTTTTTAATGTGGCATTTACCGTCAAAACATGAACTATCGCTTTACATTCTGATAATAAAACCCATTCCAATCCGTTCAATAGTGCATCACTGAAAAATCATAAATTCTTTACTCAATTCAAACTTAACTCAGAACTAGAGCTTCGGTTAATAATGCTTTTGTAATGCCCCGAATTTGGGCCTAGAAGGAATAAGACTTGAGCATGGGAACAGCTAGGAGACTGCATGTATGTAATAGCCCAAAATTGGGTCTAGTTGGAATAGAGGTTTCCGGACCACAAAATCTGAGATATAAATAATTTTTTTATGATTATTTTGAGGTCTATGATATGATTGCATGATTGTGTGAAAATTTCGTGAAGAAATTCTATGCATAAAGTGCTTAATTCGAAGTTAGGGACTAAATTGAATAAGTTGCAAAACTTGCATTCTAGAAGTTTCTAGTATGGAATTGATTTGAAATATTAATTAGGAGGTCTTAAATAGCAATTTGACCAATTTCTAAGTTATGGACAAAAATTGGACATGGATGGAATTTTTGGAAAGTTTAGTAGTAAGGGTATTTTGGTCATTTAGGGGTAAAATGAATTAAAATACAAAATTAAAAGCCAATTTTGCTCATCTTCTTCACCATGGACGTGTATACCAAGGGAAACTCCATGGCTAGGGTTTTCAAGCTTCCCAAGCTCAATTGTAAGCCCGTTCTAACCCCGTTTTTCAAGTTCTTTACGTTTTTGGAGTCCTGGTAACTTGATTTAGCTTATGCTAGAAATAATTCAACCTAGGGTTCATATTTGGAAAAATACCCATAGGTAAAATTTGTGTATTCTGGTGTTTTATGATACAATATGAGGTTTTAAGTTATGTTAGACAACTTGTGCTACTCGGTTTTAAGTGAAAACGAGCAAAAGGGCTTAATCGGTAAAAATACCTAATAGTCATAAGTATATGTTAGAGTGAGAATTTGATGTTGCCATAGAAGGGAAAAGTGACCATCATGTCATAAAACATAAGAATAAGGGATGAAGTTTAATTCCTGAGCCTAGGGGTAAAAGTGTAAATATGCAAAAGTTTAGGGGCAAAATTGTAATTTTTCCAAAGTTTGAGTTAAGGACTGTTTTGAATAGTACATTAGTTAAATAAGTAAAATATGATGTTTTAGATTCCAGAAAACGAGATTTGAACCTAGAATGAGAGAAAAATTGAAAATTGGGAAAGTTGGTAAAATGGCCGTTTTAATATCAAGGTAAGTTCATATGTATAATAAGCATTAATTTATGCATGTTTCAATGTAAAATTGATATATTTACTATGATCTCCGAGGTGTTGAAAGTATGTAAGTTGGTATGATAATAATACAACAATAATGCTGTAATTTATATTTGAAAGTTAAATTTAGTGAATTAATTGAATTATGTTAAATTAAATGATTATGGTGCCAAGTTTATGAATTGATTTAAAAATATGTCTATGGTACATGAAGTGCATTGAATTATCATACATAAATGTGATTTCTATGATTATGGAATTATGGGAAATTGTAAGTTCATATGATTTTTAATAAGACAATGTGTAATTTAATGTTATTGCGTTGATATTAAATGAGATGTAAGTTTATATGTAAGTAATACATCACTATTACTTGTATTATGATATTTTATAAAAATATTGGAAATATGTTTGTGGATAATTACTTGATTGGTGAAATTGTTGGAAAAGAGAGAGAAATCCCGGTTGAACCTTCGGAAAGATTGAATGATACAGATGGTATGTAGCTAGGTCACATGTATAGTGTTGAGTGCACATCATGTGTACAAGAGAGCTACAAGACATTATGATGTAGCTAGGTCGCATGGGTGATACTATGTGTACACCATGTAGACAAGAGAGCTACGGGATATATGTAGCTAGGTCACATGCATGGTTGCAAGTGAAGGACACCATGTAGACAAGAGAGCTACGAGATAAATTGGCTAGGTCACATGAGTGGTACTGAGTGTTCACCATGTGTACAAGAGAGCCGAACTATATGATGGGTGGAGATATGTGCTGAAACCACCAAGTATCGAGGATTGATCTGAAGTGTTCAACGGGAGACTCTCTATGTATTGCTTTGTGAGTTTTGTGATGAATAAGTGCAGGAACTTGGTTATGTGAATGATGTGTTCATTAAGTGACAAGGATGTGGTAAGGTTATAAACAAGTAAGTTATACATGAGGATGATTTTATGGTGACCTTGTGATCATGGGCCTATACTTGTGATGTATGAAATGTGGTGAAAATGATTTGTGATATGTATGTTAAAATGAGGTTAATACAAAGAAAGTGTGAAAGAGTGAATTTGCAATAAAACTGTTTTGGACAGTAGCAGTGATGTGATTTTGAAAAATCACCAAAAATAGTAGAAATTGAATCAGAGACTGAATGAGATATAAAATTAAAGCTTGATAAGTCTATTTTCATATAAAAGAAACAGAGAAAGAAAATGAGTTCTATATTTTGTGATATTTATGTTTTTGTGAGACTGATTCAGAATGATTACGTGATCCCCTGTTCTGACTTTGGAAAATCACAAAAATTTGGAAACAAATAATTAGAGTCTCAAAATTATATTTTTAAAATTCATAATGAGTCTATTTTCAAGATAAATCAACAAGAACATTATCCGAGTTCTGTACTGTGAGATAATTATTTTTTAGTGAAGAGAGGTCAGAACTGCCAGAAAGTGAAATAGGGGAAATTTTAATGAATAAACTGTACTAATTGCCTAAACCAAAAGTTATGAAAATTTTATGGTGGAAAGATATATGAGTCTAGTTTCAGGGGAAATTTACTGATCTTAATTTGGAGCTCTGTATCTCGAATTATAAATAATTAAGTGACTATGACTCGTGTGGACAGTTTGATGTGAACATTTATTAGTAAATTGTGAAATCATACTTACAAGAATGCTCTATACATTAAGGATGTGGAATGGAGAGGAGGAGGAGGAAAATAAATATATGTGGAATACATGGAAACTATGGTATATGAAATATTGATATAATGAAATAAATGATATGTGTTTATAAGAAAACAAAAAGAGAATGTTATGTATCATGACATGTATATATATATATATATGGCTAGTCTCAATGTAATGCTTGTTGGGTATGGAATTGAATTGAAATGTTTCAGGCAAACATGTTATTCTGCGCATCTGAATCATGGTATTTTATAAAGATATGATCTAGCTTTAAATATGAATGCTTGATGATTAAGCTGAAGATATTTGGTAAGATGATAATCTTGGTATAAATGTATAAGTGGTACTATAATAAACAAGGTAAAATGAGTATGAGAGACACATGTATGATGACATACAAATGCTATGTTTGTGGTTTAATTGAGGATGTTTAATCATTAAATGAATACCATGTTATATGCTTTTGATTTTGTATAAGTGTGTAAGAGATCAAGGTTGACCAAAGCTTGGAAAATAGCCTAGGTATATTCCACACAGGCAGAGACACGACCATGTGTCTCAGCCGTGTATGGAACACGACTTTGGGACACGGGCGTGTGGAGCCTTAAAGCATGAAATTTCCAAGATTTTTGTAAGTTCTCGGTTTAGTCCCAAACCCTTTCTAAAGTATGTTTTGGGCTCCGTAGACTCAAATAAGGGACTATGTGTAAGAGAATGAACGCTTTGAAATATGAATAAAATTTTATGGCTCGTATTTTAGTTTACTGTTTGTATGTTTGTCTGGTAACGCCTCGTACCTTAGCCTGGCCTCGGATATGGGTAAGGGGTGTTACGTAAGTATTTAGTTGTGCAAGAAAATGGCATAAAGGCATGCTAGCTTTAGTGGTTAGGTGTCCCGAGAAGCGTTGGAGAAGTCCTGGGTTCAAACCTAGGCTTCAGCAAAATTTTAATTTTATGTGAATAGGGCCCTTGGTTCTGGATAGTAGGCTTTTTATATTAAATTAGGTGATATATGATACAAAGAGAGTTGTGGTGTAGTGGTAGTGGCGTGCTGTGTTTCTAAGGAGTTTTGAGGTTCGAGTCACTCTTTGCACAAAGGCACATTTATTTTACTTCTTTGCTGCATGAGAAGTGGAGTCTGAATGGATTAAGGAGAATTCATCAAGGAGGATTTCATGGAGAGAATTGTGGAGGGATAAAGGGAGAGATATTTGGAGAAAATTAAGGAGTTGAGTGAAAAGGGGAGTGTGTGCCGAATTTGGTCTCTAGCTTTGAGGAAATTCAGCTTTGGGAAAGCTATAGGGGCTGTGAACGTTTTGCGGTTCTAGGTTTTTTCTCTTCATTTTTGGTTTTGTTAACACCCTTTGTTATCTTCTGCTAATATACCAATTACTGCTAGGGACTTTGGTTTTTAGCTTCTACTTTGCTTTATTTTTCTTCTTTTGGCCGAATATACTATTTTATTTCGCTATCATCTATTCCTTCATTTCTCTTTTCTCTTCTTGGTGAGGTAGCCGAACACCCTGATCCTTTCTTCCTTTTTGATTTGGAATGCCGATGGTAGTCAACCTTCTTTTCTCTCCCTATTCTTGATCAATTGTTTCCATACCTTGCTATTGGTTTATTAATTCGTTTTCGGTGAGAGTTCCTGACTAGAACGGTAAGTGTTCATATTGGCTCTTCTCAATCAATCTGTTCTTTCTTATCCTCTTTCTTTAAACCGAATCCCTCCTTTCTATTCATGATTTCCAAATGATGATCTTTTCTCCATGATATGTGGCTCGTCGGGTTGTCAGGTCCCTCGAGGAGTGGAGTAGTGCAAGTGGTCTTGAAGCAACTTACCCCCTTCCTCTTAGTAATCGAATAAGGTAAAAACACTACCTTACGATTGGGTTAGGCCGAATATCCCTGTAGATTGTAAGTTGATATTGTGGATCTAAGCCACATCTGTGATCAATCCTATCTAACAGGATCTGTTGTTATACAGCTAATCGACAAGGAGCGTTCGTTTGGTTCTAGTCAACGATCTTAGGGTAATAGGCTATATTACTGTCAATCAAGGTTAGTAGTAATTGAAAGTCTAGGGATTTAATGTTGTGAACCGTAAGTATTGGAAGGCTAACAGTATGTTTTATTAGAATATAGGCTTTGGGCTCGTGAGCGGTTCACTCGATTTTACAAACAGGTGTGTATTCACACACTGAATAGACTGTAGAACGGCAAAAGCTGAAAAGCCAAAAAGCCAAAAAGCCGAAAGAATTGCCTTTTGGCCACATGGGTGTGTGAATGCACATATGGTAAACCAAGCCCACGAATCATGGGTGTTCGACTGTAGAGGCCGCCATGAGGATTCTCATGGGTTTGGGCCGTTCTGGGCCATGATGGGCCGAAATAGGTCGTGTAGGCCCAATGGGCTTGTGGACTCCACAGGGATAAATTCCATAATATATGGTAATTATTGAACTGGGCTATGTAGTTTGCATGGCTGTGGTGATACTTTTGGGCTTGATGGGCCACAGGGGCGTGTGGGCCTACTTGGGCCACATAATGGGCCTTGGGCCCATTTACACTGTTAGGACCGTTACGGGTACTCGAGTCGCTCGAGGTGACTGTAAGCCATCCGATGGGTCGATAAGAGTACCTAGACCCCAAGGCAGGTAGAATGACCAAAATACCCTTATAGGGTAAAATGACTAGGGTAAATGACTGATTTATGCTATGATTTGACTGTACTGAGCATGACATTCTGCATACTTTGTATGATATAGGACATGACATTCTGCATGGGGTTGGGATACTGTAAAGAAGGAAGTGTAGCATACAAGTGGCTTCGCCACATATACTATTTCTGGTGGCTTTGCCACATATACTGTTACTGGTAGCCTTGCTACGATACTGTTACTGGTAGCTTTGCTGCGATACTTTTACTAGCAACCTTGCTGCGATATTGGTGTCTTGGCTGGGTGGGTCAACTTTGTCCCCACATGGTGTGTTAGTGGTATAGATTGGTGTGTTGGTTGGTTTGGGATGGGTTGTATTACACCCAAACTCGGCCCAGAAGTTATGGTCGAATCTGGTGTGTCACATTGAAGTGCTTTAGCAAAAATCATGGTTTCATCTAGAACGCTTCGTAAAATAAAAGAAACCCTAATTAACTAAAAAAAAACCTTTCAGTTACGAAAGCCTTGTTTAAAATATTTGATTTTTTTTTAAAAAAACTTAGTTGCGGAAACGTAGAAAACATACTATAATTTAAGAAATCCATGTTCAACTTCTCGTAATTACAATGAAAATAATAATAATAATTCAAGTAATAATAACATAATGAAAACCTTGTTACAATCTGGTCCGAACACACCTAAAAAGAAATAAAAACTTTAATGCTTAAAAAAAAACCAAGTCCGAATTATCTTGCTAGCCGACCACCAAGAGTCCCTCCAAACATCGAACCTTCTACTGAGCATCACCTGGAAATAAAATAAAAGAGGGGGTGAGGTTTTGCAAACTCAGTGTGTACAACCCTCGATGAAAAACAAGCATTCAAAGAGAAAACATGCAATGCAATCCCATCCAAATTATCTATCACTGTATGTTGTATGCCGATCAACTAATAAGGGATTACACTCTGAGTTTTCATAAACTTACCCTTTCTTTTGACGCTCAGGTAATCCTCAGCGTTAGGCAGATCGGATTTGTGAAGGACTCAGAGATGGCCACATTACTGCTCCTGTTTTCTTTTATTTGGTGATTATTTGCTATTAGATTTCGTTTTGGGTTTTGAACTATGTAATAAGGCCTCTCTAATTTTTCAACTTTTGATTTGGGATATTTTCTTATCATAACTTATATCTGTTAAAAGTAAGACGCAGTTTTCCAAAATGATAACTATTTTCAAAATACTACATTTTCGCAACACTTTTGAAATGCTTTTGCAACAAATAGAGTTTTAAAAGTAATGAAAATTTAAAATAAATAACGAATAGCTAGAACGATATGAGTTCTAACAAGAGGCTTTAAGTTTCAAAACGGGTTTTCTTCAGCAAGAGCTAGTTTTCGAAAAGCACTCCAATATGACACTGCCAGATTCGGCCATAACGTCTAGGCCAGGTTTGGGGTGTTACATTTAGTGGTATCAGAGCCAAGTTGTAAAAACTCGACTGTGGAATGGGTTTTTAATTTTTTTGAAATATCTAAAAAATTATTTTCAAATGATTTGAAGACTTGGACATGTTTTATTGAAAGTGCCTAGTACACCGAGTCTCTGGCGCCGATCTTGTAAGCCATTTTGAAACTGTTGCTTGTTTGCACTGAAATACGGTAAATAGAAATACTATGACTTCTTTAGGTAATAGACTATATTGAAACACTCTAGTTAGAGTAAACTGAAACATTGGAATTTAGATTTTGTATTTATTCGGTGTGTGTTCTGGAAATGTAGATTTCTAAGTTAACGATAGAACTGATATAGATTTCGATGGTAAGCAAGGTCGCAACGGGTTCCCTGTCTCACCAGATAATGAGATTGTTTAGGAGACGATGTTCAGGGTAGGTTTGCCAACTTCGGGAAGTGATAACTCGAAGCTTGGTACTCAAGCACTAACTCAGGTAGTAAGGGAGGTGCTAGAGGAAGTGTTTGAGGCCAAAACTAAGGAGATTGGTGAAATGCTTCAGAAGAGGTGCTTAGATTGTTAGAAGAAGAGAGAGCACAATTCTGTGAGGCTGAAGCCTCGTTCTGTGAAATGTATTAAAACGTGTCCGAACTTACTAGCTTGCAAGCACTGTAAAAGGTATCATTCAGGTCAATACCAGAGGAAGTCAGGACCTGAATCAGATGCGAGTCTAATGAGCATCGAGTTTGGGATTGGCAAGTCACTTTTAATTCAGGTATGTTTTATTTGGATGTGATGATTGGGAGATAGAAATTGTATACGGGTGAATCTGCTCCAATCGTAAGATGTTTTGGGTGTGTGGAAGATGTTTCAAGATCAAGTTAAAGTGTGTTAATGTTATTGGGATCAGAGTGCACAGTGAAAACATAATGGTGTAGTCTGTATTGTGCAACTATTTTGATAGTTAGAAATTTTGAGGACGAAATTTCTTTAAGGAGGGGTGAATTGTAACACCCCAAATTTGGGCATAGAAGGAATAAGCCTTGAGCATGGAACAGCTAGAAGACTACACATAAGTATTTAATTATGTATGAAAATGGCATAAACGCATGCTAGATTTAGTGGTTAAGTGTCCTAAGAAGTGTTGGAGAAGTCCTGGGTTCAAACCTAGGCTTTTAGCAAAAATTTAAATTTTTAGTGAATAGGGCCCTTGGTTCTGAATAGTAGGATACTTATATTAAATTAGGTGATATATGATACAAAGAGAGTTGTGGTGTAGTGGTAGTGGCATGTTGTGTATCAAAGGAGTTTTGAGGTTCGAGTCATTCTTTGCACAAAGGCATATCTATTTTTCTTCTTTGCTGTATGAGAAGTGGAGTTTGACTAGAACTCTACAGGTTGGAATTTGAATGGGTCATTGAGAAAATCAAGGAGCATTTCGTGGAGAGAATTGTGGAGGGATAAATAGAGAGATATTTGGAGAAAATTAAGGAGTTAAGTGAGAAGGGGAGTGTGTGCCGAATTTGGTCTCTAGCTTTGAGGAAATTCGGCTATGGGAAAGCTATAGGGGTTGTGCACGTTTCGGGGTTCTAGGTTTTTTCTCTTCATTTTCATTTTTGTGAACACCCTTGGTTGTCTTCTGCTAATATACCGACTACTGTTGGGGACTTTGTTTTTCGGCTTCTACTTTGTTTTATTTCTCTTCTTTTGGCCGAATATACTATTTTATTTCAGTATCATCTATTCATTCATTTCTCTTTTCTCTTTTTGGTGAGGTAGCCGAACACCCTGTTCTTTTCTTCCTTTTTGATTTGGAATATCGATGGTACTCGACCTTATTTTCTCTCTCTATTCTTGATCGATTGCTTCCATACGTTGCTATTGGTTTATTAATTAATTTTTGGCGAGAGTTCCTAACTAGAACCATAAGTGTTCATATTGGCGCTTCTCAATCAATCTATTCTTTCTCATCCTCTTTCTTTAAATCGAATACCTCCTTTCTATTCATGATTATTGAATAATGACATTTTCCCCATGATATGTGGCTCGTTGGGTTGTCAGGTCCCTCGAGGAGTGGGGTAGTGCATGTGCCCTTGAAGTAACTTACCCCCTTCTTATTATTAATCAATAAGGTAAGAACAGTACCTTACGGTTAGGTTAGGCCGAATATCTCTATAGATTGTAAGTTGATGTTGTGCATATAAGCCACATCTCTGATCAATCCTATCTGAAAGGATCTGTTGTTATGCAGCTAATCAACAAGGAGCGTACGTTTGGTTCTAGCCAGCGATCTTAAGGTAATAGGCTGTATTATTGTCAATCAAGGTATGTAGTAATTAAAAGTCTGGGATTTAATGTTGTGAACCGTAAGGATTGGAAGGCTAACAATATGTTTTATTGGAATATAGGCTTTGGGCTCGTGAGTGGTTCACTCAATTTCACAAACGCGTATGTATTCACACACTGAATAGACTGTAGAACGACAAAAGCTGAAAAGCCAAAAAGCTGAAAAGCTAAATGAATGGCCTTTTGGCCACATGGGTGTACGAACGCACATGTGCTAAACCGAGCCCACGAATCATGGGTGTTCGACTGCAGAGGCCGCCATGAGCATTCTCATGGGTCTGGGCTGTTTTGGGCCACGATCGGCCTAAATGGACCGTGTGGGCCCAGTGGGCTTCTGCGCTCCACACAGGTAAATTCCACAATATATGGTAATTACTGCACTGGGATGTGTAGTTCGCATGGCCGTGGTAATATTTTTGGGCTTGATGGGCCACATGGGCATGTGGGCCTACTTGGGCCACATAATGAGCCTTAGGCCCATTTACACTGTTAGGACCGTTAAGGTTACTAGAGTCGCTCGAGGCGATTGTAGACCCTCCGATGGGTTGATAAGAGTACCTAGACCCTAATGTGGGTAGAATAACCAAAATACCCCTATAGGGTAAACTAACTATTTTACCCGTCGAGGGTAAATGACTGATTTGTGCTATGATTTGGCTGTATTGAGCATGACATTCTACATACTTGTATGATATAGGACATGACATTCTACATGGGGTTGGGATACTATTAAGGAGGAACTGTATTAAACTGATGGCTTCGCCATATATACTATTTCTGGTGGCTTTGCCACATATACTGTTACTGGCAGCTTTGCTGCGATACTGTTATCGGTAGCTTTACTGCGATACTGTTAGTGGCAGGCTTGTTGCAATATTAGTGTGTTGGTTGGGTGGGTCGACTTTGTCCCCACTTGGTGTGTTGGTGGTAAGGAGTGGTGTGTTGGCTGGTTTGGGAAGGGTTGCATTATTATACTGTATTGATACTATATTGGGCTAAGGCCCACTCTGTACTGTTTCTGAATAGGGCTCAGGCCCAGACTGTCACTGTTTGCTATATACTGATCAAGTTATAGGGGATTACACGCAGAGTTTTCATAAACTCACCCTTTCTTTTGATTGCGCAAGTAATCCCCAGTGTTAGGCAGATCAAAGCTGTGAGGGACTCGCAGATGGCCACATTACTGCTCTTGTTTTCTTTTATTTGGCGTTTATTTGCTATTAGATTTCGTTTTGGGTTTTGAATTATGTAATAAGGCCTCTCTTATTTTTCAGCTTTTGATTTCGAATATTTGCTTATCATGATTTATATCTGTTAAAAGTAGGACGCAGTTTTCCAAAACAATAACTATTTTCAAAATACTACATTTTTGCAACATTTTTGAAATGCTTCCGCAACAAATAAAGTTTTAAAAGGAATGACAATTTAAAATAAATAATGAATAGCTAGAATGATATGAGTTCTAACAAAGAGGCTTTAAGTTTCCAAGCGGGTTTTCATCAACAAGAGCTAGTTTTCGAAAAGCACTCCAATATGACACCGCCAGATTCAGCCATAACGTCTAGGCAGGGTTTGGTGTGTTACATTTAGTGGTATCAGAGTCAAGTTGTAAAAACTCGGCTATGGAATGGGTTTTTAATTTTTTTGGAATATCTAAAAAAATATTTTCAAATGACTTGAAGACTTGGACATGTTTTATTGAAAGTGTCTAGTACACCGAGTCTCCGGCACCGATCCTGTAAGTCATTCTCAAATTGTTGCTTGTTTGCACTGAAATGCGGTAAATAGAGATACTGTGACTTCTGTAGGTTTTAGACTGTATTGAAACACTCTAGTTAGAGTAAACTGAAACATTGGAATTTGGATTTTGTATTTATTCGGTGAGTGTTCTGGAAATGTAGATTTCTAAGTTAACAACAGAACTGATATGGATTCGATGGTAAGCAAGGTTGCAACGGGTTGCCTGTCTCACCAGATCATGAGATTGTTTAGGAGACGATGGTCAGGGTAGGTTTGCCAACTTTGGGAAGTGATAACTTGGAGCTTGGTACTGAAGCACTAACTCGGGTAGTAATGGAGGTGCTAGAGGAAGTGTTTAAGGCTAGAGCTAAGGAGATTGGTGAAACGCTTTAGAAGAGGTGCTTGGATTGTAAGAAGAAGAGAGATCACAGTTCTGTGAGGCTGGAGCCTCATTCTGTCAAACTTGATAAAACGCGTCCAAACCTACCGGCTTGCAATCATTGTAAAAGGTATCATTCAGGTAAATGCCGGAGGAAGTCAGGAACCTGTCTCAGATGCGAGTCTAAGGAGCATCGAGTTTAGGGTTGTCAAGTCAATTTTAATTTAGGTATATTTTATTTGGGTGTGATGACTGGGATATAGAAATTATATGCGGGTGATATCTATCTACTCCAATGGTAAGATGTTTTGGGTGTGTGTAAGAGGTTTCAAGATCAAGTTAAAGTGTGTTAGTGTTATTGGGATCAGAATGTGCAGTGAAAACGTAGTGGTGTAGTCTGTGTTGTGCAACTATTTTGATAGTTTGAAATTTCGAGGACGAAATTTCTTTATGGAGGGGTGAATTGTAACGCCTCAAACTTGGGCCTAGAAGGAATAAGCCTTGAGCATGGGAACAGCTAGAAGACTGCACGTAAGTATTTAATTGTGCAAGAAAATGGCATAAAGGCATGCTAGCTTTAGTGGTTAAGTGTCCTGAGAAGTGTTGGAGAAGTCCTGGGTTCAAACCTGGGCTTTAGCAAAAATTTTAATTTTAAGTGAATAGGGCCCTTGGTTCTGGATAGTAGGCTTCTTATATTAATTAGGGGATATATGATACAAAGAGAGTTGTGGTGTAGTGTTTGTGGCGTGTTGTGTTTCTGAGGAGTTTGGAGGTTTGAGTCATTTTTTGCACAAATACGTATTTATTTTTCTTCTTTACTGCATGAGAAGTGGAGTTTGACTAGAAATCTGCAGGTTGGAATTTGAATGGGTCATAGAGAAAATCAAGGAGGATTTCATGGAGAGAATTGTGGAGGGATAAAGGGAGAGATATTTAGAAAAAATTAAGGTGTTGAGTGAGAAGGGAAGTGTGTGCTGAATTTGGTCTCTAGCTTTAAGGAAATTCAGCTTTGGGAAAGCTATAGGGGCTGTGCACGTTTTGGGGTTCTGGGTTTTTTCTCTTCAGTTTCAATTTTGTTAACACCCTTGGTTTTCTTCTGCTAATATACCAATTACTACTGGGGACTTTGGTTTTCGGCTTCTTCTCTTCTTTATTTTTCTTCTTTTGGCCGAGTATACTATTTTATTTCGGTATCATTTATTCCTTCATTTCTCTTTTCTCTTCTTGGTGAGGTAGCTGAACACCCTGATCTTTTCTTCCTTTTTGATTTGGAATATCGATGGTACTCGACCTTATTTTCTCTCCCTATTCTTGATCGATTGCTTCCATACGTTGCTATTGGTTTATTAATTAATTTTTGGCGAGAGTTCCTAACTAGAACGGTAAATGTTCATATTGGCGCTTCTCAATCAATCTATTCTTTCTCATCCTCTTTCTTTAAATCGAATACCTCCTTTCTATTCATGATTGCAGAATGATGATCTTTTCCCCATGATATGTGGCTCGTTAGGTTATGAGGTCCCTCGAAGAGTGGAGTAGTGCATGTGGCCTTGAAGCAACTTACCCCCTTCATCTTATTAATTGAATAAGGTATGTACGCTACCTTACGGTTGGGTTAGGCCAAATATCCTTGTAGATTGTAAGTTGATGTTGTGGATCTATGCCATATCTATGATCAATCCTATCGTACAGGATCTGTTGTTATGCAGCTAATCGACAAGGAGCGTCCGTTCGGTTCTAGCCAGCGATCTTAGGGTAATAGGTTGTATTACTGTCAATCAAGGTTAGTAGTAAATGAAAGTCTGGGGATTTAATGTTGTGAACCGTAAGGATTGGAAGGATAATAGTATGTTTTATTAGAATATAGGCTTTGGGCTCGTGAGCGGTTCACTCAATTTGGCAAACAAGTATGTATTCACACACTTAATAGATTGAAGAATGGAAAAAGCCGAAAAGCTAAAGAATGGCCTTTTGACCACATGGGTGTGTGAACACACCTGTGGTAAACCAAGCCCACGAATCATGGGTGTTCGACTGTAGAGGCCCCCATGAGCACTTGTGGGCTCTACACGAATAAATTCCACAATATATGGTAATTACTGGACTGGGCTGTGTAGTTCATATGGTTGTGGTAATATTTTTGGGCTTGATGGGCCACACGGCGTGTGGGCCTAATTGGGCCGCATAATGGGCCTTGGGCCCATTTACATTGTTAGGACCGTTAAGGTTACTCAAGTCGCTCGAGGCAACTGTTGACCTTCCAATGGGTCGATAAGAATACCTAGACCCCAAGACAGGTAAAATGACTAAAATACCCCTATAGGGTAAAATGACTATTTTACCCCTCGAGGGTAAATGACTGATTTGTGCTATGATTTGACTGTACTGAGCATGACATTCTACATACTTGTATGATATAAGACATGACATTCTGCATGGGGTTGGGATACTGTTAAGGAGGAAGTGTATTATACTGGTGTCTTTGCCACATATACTATTTCTGGTAGCTTTGCCACATATACTGTTACTGACAGCTTTGCTGTGATACTATTACTAGCAGCTTTGCTGCAATACTGTTACTGGAAGCATTGCTGGGATATTGGTGTGTTGGCTGGGTGGGTCGACTTTGTCCTCACATGGTGTGTTGGTGGTACGGAGTGGTGTGTTGGCTGGTTTGGGATAGGTTGCATTATTGTACTGTATTGATACTATATTGGGCTAAGGCCCACTTTGTACTATTTCTGAATAGGGCTCAGGCCCAGGCTGTCACTGTATATTGTATGCCGAGCAACTGATAGGGGATTACACACTGAATTTTCGTAAACTCACTCTTTCTTTTGATCACGCAGGTAATCCCCAACAGTAGGTGGATCGGAGCTGCAAAGGACTCAGAGATGGCCACGTTACTGCTCCTATTTTCTTTTCTTTGGCATTTATTTGCTATTAGATTTCGTTTTTGGTTTTAAATTATGTAATAAGTCCTCTCTAATTCTTCAAGTTTTTATTTGGGATATTTTCTTATCATAATTTATATCTGTTAAAAGTAGGACGCGGTTTTCCAAAACGATAATTGTTTTCAAAATACTACGTTTTCGCAACACTTTTGAAATGCTTCCACAACAACAGAGTTTCAAAAGTAATGACAATTTAAAATAAATAACGAATAGCTAGAATGATTTGAGTTCTAACAAAGAGGCTTTAAATTTCCAAATGGGTTTTTATCAGTAAGAGCTAGCTTTCGAAAAGCACTCTAATGTGACACCGCCAGATTCGGCCATAACGTCTAGGCCAGGTTTGGGGTGTTACAACTTTCAACTATTTCCAACTTTTCTTATTATGCACAAATCATTCAAACTTTCATAACTGTGATAACGTTACCAGTCAGAACAACTTTAATTCATAATAACATCATCCGATTAGAACAAATCTAATAGATATATCTCTGTATATACTTTCTAGAATATCAATTCTTGATTCAGACTGTCCGTCTACACAGAATTCATTCTCTTATATGGGATATACTTGAATACATATAACCCAAATCACATTTCAACTAACCAGTTTGTTCTGGTAAAACAACTAAGTTGATTTCAACTAATAGATAATAACATATCAAAATGCTCCTTTCTTCATGCTATTAAAACAATTCAAACACACAATCTTTCAAAATTCTATTATGCTAATCAAAGGCCTTTACTGTAACACCCCTTACCCGGCTCGGACGTTATGGTCGGATCCAACGTGACACATTGAAATGTTTTATCGAAAACCTTGTTTTCATTGAAAACCCTTAAAAAGAGAAAATTAAGTAAAATTCAGTTTGTATTTAATTTCAAAGCGTAGTAATGACAATGAAATAATATCTAGCAAATAGGCCTTATTACAATCTGGACTGAAAGAACTTAAAATACTAGAAATTATAAGCTTAAGAAAACAAGTCCAAGTCGTCTTGCTAGTTGGCCACCTCGGAGTCCCTCCAACCATCGAACCACCTACTGAAGATCACTTGAGAAAAATAAAAAAGGGGGGTGAGTTTTTGAAAACTCAGTTGTACAACCCTCGGCAAATAGTAAAGCATGCAATAGCAAGTCTTTTTGGGCCTGAGCCCAATTCAATATCAGAACAGATATAAAGCAATCAAATATGTACGAATCCTACCCATCCAACCGCTACACACCATCTCCATCCCCTGATACACACCATGTGGGGATATAAATATCGACCCACCCATCCGATACACTCCAATGGTAGCTCGGTTGTGGTACTACCTAACGTTGCAGCAAGCTGCTACTCATATATTAGGCTTAAAAAAGCCACCGGTGGATCCACGATCATCAAACACCTATGCAATCCTCATATTCTTCCTCCGTTCCATAAATGCCAATCCATATGCAACCTAATCAGACTGTCATATGAATGTAGCAGGTATACATGTAACATCCATAAATCTTACATTCCGCACATAGGGGTATTTTAGTCATTTTCGCCCTTAGGGGCATTTCGGTAATTTTTCTTTATTATAGGTTAATTACTTACCTTGGCCCGTTAACAAGTCCTCGTTGGCTAAAGTGAATAAAAACTATGCACCAGGTAGGATTCTAGAGAAGAGGAGGTGAGTCATTAAGACCGCTTAAGTACCATGCTCTCCCTAGATCCAATCCTAGATATTCATATACCCATTGCCACACCTTAACCTTATGACTCGTCCACGTCGCAATTAATTAATTAAGTTTTATGTCCGTTTAACCAGTTTTAGATACTAGGCCCATAACCCCCTTACAAAGCCCAAACAAGTCTACATACATGCATATGGCCCACTAGGCCCAATCTCATTCATATGGCCCATTAGGCCCAAATTACATTCGTATGGCCTATTAGGCCTAAATCACATTCATAGTCATGCTTTCATACAATTTCTCATCACTTAGTATCAAGTTGCCAATTTTGCCTATTATGTGCTCTACAGCCCATCGGGCTTATTAAGCCCATTTTGGCCCGGTTGGCCAATACACGACCCTAGCCTATGGTATCGCTTATGGGGCCTCATATCACCTATCAGTTTCCCCTTACGAGTGCTCGCACACTCGTAGGTCTATTGTAGCCAAACTTCCATCTTTTCGGTATTTCAGTATTTCGGTTTTTTTGCATTTCAGGATTTTCCGATCTACTGTGTGTGTGCAGTGTATGTACACACCTAGTAATAAAGCGTGCTGTGATCTCCCTAGCCACGAACCTACAATTGATTTCACTCAAAGATTAATCACACATACTTATCGAATACTTTTACCAAAAGCTGAAATCTCACCTTAACCTTACCTGAAACTCCAAGCCTTAATAGCTTTTCTTGATCACTAATCGCGAGTACTTCCCAGACCTGCATTAACCTTTATCGTTAAAAACATAATGGGTGACTTGTATCCAACATTAGTCACCCTTTCCTATTAAAGCCCATTCAGCCAATCTTACCAAAGTGAAGAACACTTACCAAAGTCCCAACACCTAAGGAGCAAATCAGTAAAGATCCAAAAGACTGAGATTCAGTACTAATCCCTTTACCAAAATCGATTTAGAAAGAGTAAGGGACAGGAGTAACCGATACTAGCAAAAACTGATTGAAAAAGCAAGCACTTACACTAGAATTGGTCGAAGTAGAGGGAGTAGTGGCAGCACAGAAGGTATTCGGCTTTTGAGATTTGTATGGTGAAAATGGTTATTTGGCATAAAGAAGAAGAGAAGAAGGAATCGGCTAAACCAACGGTGAATCAAAGAGAATTTGAGTAGATGAAGAATGGAAAATCTGCACAAAGTAAGAGAGGAAGAACAATGGTTTCGGCTTTAAGAGAGGAAGAACAAGGGATTTCAGCTTTTAGATCTTTGGAGAGAAAGGTGTTTTTGGTAACATAGAGAGGAAGAATTCGACATTAGCCTGGAATCCCCACAATTGGCACCTATATATAGACTATAGCCGAATTTCCTATCCCCAAATTCCCAATTTGGCTCCACCTCTCTTCATTCCTCATCTCCTAATTTTTCTCCCTGATAGCTCCTTAATCCCTTCCATAAATTTCTCCTCTTATTACTCCCTACAGAGTTCGTATCCAAGCCACTAATGACCATCTGGAGAGCAAAAATAAATCCTCCTTTTGAGCAAGGAGGGATTCGAACCCCGGACCTCCTTCTCATGCATGTACCGCCACTTGCCACTCCAACACAAGGCTTTCTCGTGTCCAAATCCTCCATTTATTTAAAAACCAACGTACTTGCAAACAAGGTTCTTTTGATTATTAAACTATAATTTCCTTCACCCCTAAGTTCGAACTCCAAAACTAACCCAAGCCTATTAACACATTAATAACACTTAACTAGCAATATTAAGCACACATTTTATCAATACTGAAATAATAAGAAAGTTCGGGATTTTAGGGCGTTACAACTCTACCCCCTAAAAGAATTTTGTCCTCGAAATTACCTGATCCAAAGAGTTGAGGGTATTGATGTCGTATTGCTTCCTCAGGTTCCCAGGTAGCCTCCACGGCCTTGTGATTATGCCACATCACTTTGACTAATGGAACGGGCTTCCTCCTTAATACCTTAACTTCATGTCCAATTATTTGTATGGGCTTCTCCTCGAAAGTTAGGTCTACCCTAACCTCGATTTCCTCAACCACCATGACATGTGAAGGATCTGAGCGATACTGCCTTAGCATGGAAACATGAAACACGTTGTGGATTTGGCTTAGCTCAGAAGGTAATTCTAGCTGATAAATGATTGGCCCAATCCGCCTCATAACCCAATATGGCCCAATGAACCTTGGGCTTAGCTTCTCCTTCCGTCCAAACCTTAACACCTTCTTCCATGGAGAGACCTTAAGAAAAACTAAGTCCACCACTGCATACTCTATCTCTTGATGCTTAAGGTTAGCATACGACTTCTGCCTATCCGAGGCCTCCTTCAACCGATCCCGAATCACTTTTACCTTATCCTCAGTATCTGCTACTAACTCTGGGCCCAAAATTCTTCGTTCGCTCAACTCCGTCCAACATGTTGGAGTTCAACACCTTGGCCCATACAATGCTTCATACGGAGCCATCCCAATACTCGCTTGATAACTATTATTGTACGTGAATTCGGCTAACGGCAAATAGTCTTCCCAGCTACCTTGGAACTCAATTACACACCCTTTCAACATATCTTCCAAAACTTGGATCACCCTCTCCGACTATCCATCAGTTTGAGGGTGGAATGCAGTACTGAAGTTCAACCTAGTACCCAACGCCTCATGCAACTTCTTCTAAAATTGCAAAGTGAAATGTGGGTCCTATCAGATATTTTAGAAACTGGCACTCTATGTAATCTTACAATCTCCGCCACATACAACCTGGCACTTCCAGAGTGGAATCCTTACTGGTTGAAGCAATCCTGAAGGAAACTGATGCTCCGCCTTCACCTTTTGACAAACCGAGCATTTACTTTCGAACTCCATAACCTCGCGCTTAAGTCTAGGCCACCAATAAAGCTCACGCAAATTCTGATACATCTTGTTTCCACCAGGATGCATGGCATAGAGACTATTATGTGCTTCCCATAGGATAGACTGCCTTAGATCATCGTCCTTTGGTATACACATTCTCCCACGGAAACACAACACTCCACTATTTATCCCAAAGTCTAACGTCTCCCCATTCTCTACTTGTCTAAACGAGCATCCAAAGTCTCATCCACTAATTGCTTACTCCTTATCTGCTCAACCCACACCGGTTTTACTTGAAGCTCAGCTAACAAGCTACCATCATCCAACAAACTTAAACAGGCGAGCATAGCCCTCAAGTCTAACTTAACCTAAGGACTCAACGCGTCCGCTACCACATTTGCTTTGCTAGGGTGGTATTCAATCGTACAATCATAATCCTTCAATAATTCCACACACCTACATTACCTAAGGCTTAGCTCCTTCTAGGTGAGGAGGTACTTCAAACTCTTATGGTCCGAATAAATTATACACCTCTCTCCATATAAATAATGTCTCCATATTTTTAGCGCGAAGACCACTGCGGCTAGTTCCAAGTCATGGGTTGGGTAATTCACCTCGTGAGTCTTAAGTTGACATGACGCATACGAAACCACCTTTCCTTCCTGTATCAATACACAACCCAAGCCCACATGCGACGCGTCACTATAAATCGTAAACTCCTTCCCAGGCTCTACCTGAATCAATACAGGGGCCTCAATTGAAACCTTCTTAAGCTTTCCAAATCTCTCTTGCTACTTGTCTATGCAATCAAACGGTATCCCCTTCCTCAACAAATTAGTTAAAGGTGCAGTAATTAATGAAATGCCCTCAACAAACCGCCAATAGTACCCTGCCAAGCCCAGAAAACTTTAGATTTCTGACGCTGACTTAGTGTCTTCCAGGGATCCACCCTAATCCGCTCAGCTGACACCACATGTGTTAGAAAAGTAACCTCCCTTAGCCAAAATTCGCACATACTGAATTTGGCATACAACTGCTTCTCCCTCAAAATCTACAACACAATCCTTAAGCGTGCATCATGCTCATCCTCATTTCTTGAGTACACTAAGATGTCATCTATAAAAACCAGCACGAACTGAGCCAGGTAGGGTTGCAAAACCCAATTCAAGAGATCCATGAAAGCGGTAGATGCCTTCGTCAGCTCGAATGGCATCACCAAGAACTCGTAGTGCCCATAACTAGTTTTGAAAGCTATCTTATAAACATCTGCCTCCTTAACCCTCAATTGGTGATACCCTGAACGCAGATCAATCTTCGAGAAAACGGAAGCTCCCCTAAATTGATCATAAAGATCATCGATTCTTGGTAGAGGGTATTTGTTTTTAATAGTTAACTTGTTCAACTACCGGTAGTCGATGCACCTTCGTAACGTCCCATCTTTCTTCTTTACGGATAACATCGGTGCTCCCCACGGAGTCACACTTGGTCGGATGAATCCTCGATCCAACAATTCCTGAATCTGTGCCTTAAGTTCTACCAACTTCTTCGATGCCATCCGATAAGGGGCGATGGACACCGAGCCGTGCCAGGTAACAACTCAATGCCAAATTCCACTTCTCTGATGGGCGGCAACCCTGGCATCTCCTTGAGAAAAACATCAGGAAATTCCCTAACTGTTCTCAACTCTTTAACAGTAGGGCTCTTAGCCTTCGTATTGTTAATATAAGCCAAATGGGCTTCGCATCCCTTTCATACCAACTTCTCAGCCCTTAATGCTGAAATCACATTCGACAGATAATTCTGGCATTCACCAATCACCACCACCTCCTTATCCTCCGCCGTTCTTAACACCATTTGCTTTGCAGCACAATACAAGGTTGCTCAGTGTTTCACCAGCCAATCCATACCCAAGATTAAATCAAACTTGCTAAACGACAATTTCAACAAATCCACTAAAAAGGTAACCCCTTGGACTACTAAGGGTACCTCCCTAAACAACTTATTCACTCCCACTACCTGGCCTAACGGACTTATCACCGTAATCTCATTCACAATAATTTCAAATATATCACCCAAAGGTTCAGTGATATTGCATGCAACATATGAATGCGTCGATCCAATATCAATCAATGTAGTGTAAGGTAACTCATGTATAAAGAACATACTCGTTATCATATCTAGGGCATCCCCGTCTTCTCAGCGATGAGCAGCATAAACCAAAGTTGGTTGCCAGGCCTTAGCATGGCCTGCATTTTTTCCTAGTGCTCTATGTCCACGTCCATTGTCGTTACCGCCCCTGGCCTGACCACGACCCCTTGGCAGCTGAACACTACCTCGGCCCACGATTGGCACCTAACCTGGCATTTTAGGCAACTCTTGATCCTATGCTCTATATATCCACAAGCTAGACAAGCTCCCGTCCTCTTCCAGCACTCGCCTACTTGACCTTTCCCACAATCAGCACAAGGTGGCACCCCTGGATTAATAGTAGGGGGCCCTGCTCTAACTGGCCCATTAACTCTGGCCCTAGCCCTAGGCCTCTGTCCAACACCAGAAGTCTCAGCATCCGTTTTATTCTTACCCCTTTCTTTTTTCTGATTTAGGCACTCAGTGCGCTTCACCCTCTCTGCTATCTTTGCTTTCTCTACCAACTCTGAGAAAACTCACTCCCTTTGTGGAGCTATCAATACTCTGAGGCTATCCTTAAGACCATCCTCAAGCCTAACACAATGCTCATAGTCCGTTGCCACCATAACTCTTGCATACCTACCAAGGCATAGAAATTCCACCTCATACTCCGCCACAGATTTATTTCCCTGGGTCAAGTTCAGGAACTCTTTCCTTCTAGCATCCACATAACTCGCACCCACATACTTCCCTTGAAATGCAGTTTTGAAGAACTCCCAAGTGACCTGCTCAGGTTGGGTGCCCTCTTTCACTGTCAGCCACCACTGGTAATCTTCTTCCCTAAGCAGTGACACTGCCCCTTTCAACTTTTGTTCAGGTGAACAGTCTAAGTCCTCCATTATTCTTTCAGTGGCCTCCAACCAGTATTCAGCCACATTAGGAGCCACACTAGCCACACCCTTAAAGATCTCAGCCCCATTTGATCGAAGTTGCTCCGAAAATGACCCCTTATTTCTCGTGCCATTATTGGGCCCTGTGACCCTTTGCAAAATCCTCAACATTGCCTGCGACAATGCATCATTTCCCGTGACCCGATCATACGGTCCAGTCTCAGCCACGGATGAGGTTGGAGCCTCTCCTACTCCAACTCTGGGCATATGGCCCAATGTCGACGATCCAGCCCTAATACTTCCACGGGCTCGACCACGGCCTCTTGCACCTCTTCTAGCAATCATCGTTGATTCACGTATTATCTGGATTAGAAATTTTATGAAGTTTTAGTTAATTTCAATAATTAAGCTGATGTTTTATGATAGTATTAAAAAGAAAGTTGTTTTCGTAAATCCTCTACTGTTTTAAGGTCCTACGGGCTTCAGTTCACTCCAACTAAAAGCCTCAGTATAATCATCTAAAGTAGCCCACTAACTATCTACAGTATATCAAATTATATAAGCTTAATAATAAAAGAACTTACTTGGTTTGACGTTAGAGACTCGGTGTGCCGCACAGCAAGAAAATTTTCCAAAACATTGTGATCCGAATTTTTTTTAAAAAATAAAACCCATATAATAAGGCCCTCTTCACAGCCCAAGTTTTGTAACTTGGCTCTGATACCACTAAATGTAACACCCCTTACCTGGCTCGGACGTTATGGCCAGATCTAGTGTGTCACATTGAAGTGTTTTATCAAAAACCTTGTTTTCATTAAAAACCCTTCAAAAGAAAGAATTAACTAACATTCAGTGTGTATTTAGTTTCAAAGCGTAGTAATGACAATGAAGTAATATCTAACGAATAGGCCTTATTACAATCTAGACTGAAATAACTTAAAATACTAGAAATTATAAGCTTAAGAAAACAAGTCCAAGTCGTCTTGCTAGCTGGCCACCTCGAAGTCCCTCCAACCATCGAACCACCTACTAAGGATCACCTGAGAAAAATAAAAGAAGGGGGGTGAGCTTTTGAAAGCTCAGTGTGTACAACCTTGGAAAATAGTAAAGCATGCAATAGCAAGTCTTTTTGGGCATAAGCCCAATTCAATATCAGGACAGATGTAACGCAATCAAATATGCACTAATCCTACCTATCCAACCGTTATACACCATCTCCATCCCCCGATACACACCAAGTGGGGATAGAAATATCGACCCACCCATCTGATACATTCCAATGGTAGCCCAGTTGAGATACTACCTAACGTTGCAGCAAGCTACTACTAATATATTGGGCTTAAAAAGCCACCGATGGAACCACGGTCGTCAAACAACCATGCGATCCTCATATTCTTCCTTCATTCCATAAATCCCAATCCATATGCAACCTAATCAGAGTTTTATATGAATGCAGCAGGTATACATGTAACATCCATAAATCTTACATTACGCACCTAGAGGTATTTTAGTCATTTTTGCCCTTAAGGGCATTTCGGTAACTTCTCTTTACTATGGGTTTATTACTTACCTTGGCCCATTAACAAGTCCTCGTTGGCTAAAGTGAATAGATACTATGCACCAGGTAAGATTCCAGAGAAGAGGAGGTGAGTCATTAAGACCGCTTAAGTACCAAACTCTCCCTAGATCCAATCCTAGACATGCATCTATCTATTGCCACACTTTAACCTTATGACTCGTCCATGGTCGCAATTAATTAATTAAGTTTTATGTCCATTTAACCAGTTTCAGATACTAGGCCCATAACCCCCTTACAAAGCCCAAACAAGTCTACATACATGCATATGGCCCACTAGGCCCAATCTCATTCATATGGCCCATTAGGCCCAAACCACATTCGTATGGCCCATTAGGCCCAAATCACATTCATAGTCATGCTTTCATACAATTTCTCATCATTTATCAAGTTGCCAATTTTGCCTATTATGGGCCTTACAACCCATCAGGCCCATTTAGCCCATTCTGGCCCTGTTGGTCAATACATGGCACTAGCCCATGGTATCGCTCATGGGATCTCAGATCACCTATCGGTTTCCCTTTACGAGTGCTCGTGCACTCACAGGTCTATTGTAGCCAAACTTCTGGCTTTTCGGCATTTCGGCTTTTCGGCATTTCAGGATTTATCGATCTACTGTATATGTGCAGTGTATATACACACATGGAAATAAAGTGTGCTGCGATATCCCTAGCCTCGAACCTATAATCGATGTCACTCAAAGATTAATCACACATACTTATTGAATACTTTTACCAAAAGCCGAAATCTCACCTTAACCTTACCTAAAACGCCAAGCCTTAATAGGTTTTCTTGATCACTAATCGCGAGTACTTCCCAGATCTGCATTAAGCTTTATCGTTAATAACATAATGGGTGACTTGTATCCAACATAAGTCACCCTTTCCTACTAAAGCCCATTCGGCCAATCCTTACCAAAGTGAAAAACACTTACCAAAGTCCCAACACCTAAGGAGCAAATCGGCAAAGATCCAAAAGACTGAGATTTGATACTAATCCCCTACCAAAATAGATTTAGAAAGTGTAAGGGACAGGAGTAATCGATACTAGCAAAAATTGATTGAAAAAGCAAGCACTTACACTAAAATTGGCCAAAGTAGAGGGAGTAGTGGCGGCACAGAAGGTATTTGGCTTTTGAGATTTGTATGGTGAAAAAGGTTATTCGGCACAAAGAAGAAGAGAAGAAGGAATTAGCTAAACTAACAGTGAATCAAAGAGAATTTGAGGAGAGGAAGAATGGAAAATCGGCATGAAGTAAGAGAGGAAGAATAAGGGATTTCAACTTTTAGATCTTTGAAGATAAAGGTGTTTTTGGTAACATAGAGAGGGAGAATTCGGCATTAGCCTGGAATCCCCACAATTGGCACCTATATATAGACTATAGCCGAATTTCTTATCCCTAAATTCACAATTTGGCTCTACCTCTCTTCACTCGTCATCTCCTAATTTTTCTCCCTGATAGCTCCTTAATCCCTTCCTTAAATTTATCCTTTTATCACTCCTTACAGAGTTCATATCCAAAGCCACTACTGACCATCTATAGAGAATAAATAAATCCTCCTTTTGAGTAAGGAGGGATTCGAACCCCGGACCTACTTATCATGCATGTGACGCCACTTGCCACTCCAACACGAGGCTTTTTTACGTCACATGCTACTCCAACACAAGGCTTTTTTGTGCCCAAATCCTCCTTTATTTATTTAAAAACCAACTTACTTGCCAACAAGGTTTTTTATTATTATTAAACTATAATTTCCTTGACCCCTAAGTTCAAACTCCAAAACTAACCCAGGCTTATTAACATATAAATAACACTTAACTAGGAATATTAAGCACACATTTTATCAATACCAAAATAATAAGAAAGTTCGGGATTTTGGGGTGTTACATTTACAATCGCATTAGCTCAAAGAAACAAAGACATCTCGATTGAATGCACTGACTTTAATTAACTTACCTGAGAAAAGAAATCCATCATACAAATTGAAGCTTGTGATTCCACTACTTGTACCTTTGCCGATGTTAATTCTCTTCACAAAAATTTAAGAATTCTAGAAACTAGAATAATCACGTTTCTGACAATCATAATAAACATAGTCATCACAAGTCAATGATCACACTTCAAAGGTGAGCCATGATTAATAATTTATGAAGTATGAATGATGGGAAAACCAAGATAAGGAAATCCAAGATACAATATCACACTGGAAATCCTAGAACATAACTCATAAGAAAATAATAAAGATTCTGATGATTCCTCAGAGAAAACCAGAAGAAAATAGTGCTTATACACTGTGGAATCAATTGTAACAGAGATAACATATTTTTCATATATGCATATAAAATAGAACAATAACCAGTAGAAACAGAAGAATAGCCTCTCATAATTTCACCGTTGACTTTTATTCCAAACATAATAGAATAAACTTCCAAAGAAAGATAAGAAAATACTGGTCATAAACCGACCAAACCAACAAGGTTTCGTCTAACATCATAGTTAGCAAGTAAACTCATGCGATAAGAATTCCATCAGAAAAAAAAAGAACAATCATATAAACCCCTGAGGGTAAAAGAATATATATATAGAGAGAGTACTTAAAAGAGATCATCGTAGTTTATTCAACTATAACTGTCACACACAGACATCTTTATAGCTCAAATATCATTTCTCTGACTAATTTTGTCATCATAAATTTCGTATTATTCGACTCACTAATGAAAATCATTTTGAAAGAGATTTCTATAAATACGTACTTTAGAGATCATAACTGAAACAGTCAATTACCCGAGACTAACTTCTTCTTTAACCATAACATTGCATAATCTGAACAATCTCTAAAACAATCTGATATCTCTTTCAAAATTGTTTTCACTTTTGAAACTATTCTCATCTCTGTAAGCTTTACTAATTACTTCATCACCAAACTCTTTAGTTCCCACTTATGAACGTTTTCAACATAATTCTAGCGAACTTTCATCATAGTGCAACTCTGGTAAGGGGGTGAGGTCGTAAAGCCTCTAATAGTTACACACATATAACTCAGCATCCATCATCACCATAATATCATCACAATCACATAATTCCCTCTAAGAAAATTTACATACATATCTATGTTACACAAAATTTTTGATTATCTTATTCAGACATGTGTATATAAACACACATTCTGTCAATTTGCGTAAATCTTGTTGTAACACCCCGAACCCGAGACCGTCACCGGAGTCGAATACGAGGTGTTGACAGACTTTTAAAAATTTTTCCAGACACTGCCCAGACTGAGTACTAGTCGCTTCAAAAATCATATCTTGAGTTTCACAACTCGAAAATCAGTTTTGTGATTTTTCCCTGAAACTAGACTCATGTCCCCACCTATATATTTTTTTCTAGAATTTTTGGTCGGGCCAATTAGTACAGTTTATTAGTCAAAGTCTCTCATGTTACAGGGGTCGACTACACTGACCTTTTCCCATTACGACTGGGGTATCTCTCTGTACGGGGCTTCAATACTAATGCCGTTTGTTTCTATGGAAACTAGACTCAGAGAGGAATCCATACATATATGGTATGACCCCTAATTATCTCTGGTCAATTTATAGTGAATTTCCAAAGGCGGAACAGTGAATCCAGAAACTGTTCTGGCCCTGTTCCACAAGAACCCGAATATCTCTTTCTGTACTGTTCCTATAATTGTTTCGTTACTTCCATATGAAAGTAGATTCATCAAGGTTCGATTACATAATTTATTCACTATTTAATTCCACTCCTACGAATTTATGTGATTTTTCAATTCTACACCACTGTTGCTGTCAAAATCTGTTTTCAAGATAAACTTTACCTATTTTGTGGTTACCATGGACCAACTAGGGTTTTGCCATACATAGGTCCACATGTGATCATATTTAGCCATTCCAATGGCTGATCATTAGCCCAACACTTCCATTTCAATCCATAGTCACATCGTGAAACCATATATATACATACATAAACACAAATGGTCTAATGCCATACTCCACATCTACAAGCCATTTTCGCATGGCTTTACACACATACATCACAAAAGAACTTAAACAACAGGGGGTAGTCCTATACATGCCATATCCAGAGTTCAACTAAAAGAGTACCAAAAGAGCTTGATAGTGTAGATGACTTCGACTTCGCTGATCCCGAATCCGATAGCTAACGAACAAAAATCTATAAAACAGAGAGCCAAAGCAACCGGGTAAGCATTTTAAGCTTAGTAAGTCTCAAGTAATGAAATCGGCTTTAACTACAGTATTACATTCACATAGCTAACTAAGTCACTTTAATAACACACATTTTCATAAACATACTTCATCAACATATATACACAAGGTATCAACCTTTCTAAAAGCCGAAAAATTCGTTAGCCGATCACACGAATACTATTTAAAATGAATCGACTTTTCCAATGCACATGCAAACATACCGTATCGTTCGGGTTGGTCGAGCATATTTATTAAATTAGTTACAGCACAAAACGCTCACATTCAAACCCAAGTTTCTTCGGTATTTAACCGAATACAGCCGCAAACATATTTGCCTTCGGGTCTTAACCCGGACATATGAACTCGCATAATTGCCTTCGGGTCTTAGCCCGGATATATCATCCCGCATAATTGCCTTCGGGTCATAGCCCGGATATATCAACTCGCATAATTGCCTTCGGGTCTTAGCCCGGATATGTCAACTCGCATAATTGCCTTCGGGTCATAACCCGGATATATCATCTCGCATAATTGCCTTCGGGTCTTAGCCCGGATATGTCAACTCGCATAATTGCCTTCGGGTCATAACCCGGATATATTCCAATGTTCATGCACACATATGTCAATAATCATAACACATCCATATCATTTCTTCGTTACTAAGGCTCAAACACAAAACATTTATTAAACCTTTCAAATTTCGGCTCAGTAGCCGCACACAAAGAGCATAATTTCAATTGGCTTTATAACATAGTCTCTAAGCACATTCGACTATCCGTCATAGTATGACTATTCATTTCAATATAATTCAAGTAGGGTCATTACTCGAAGACTTACCTCAAATGTCGTCGAACGACTTCAACGGCTATTCAATTACTTTTTCCTTCCCTTTATCGGATCTAGTTCCCCTTTGCTCTTGAGCTTAAGTTCAACAAAATTTAAAATAGTCATTAATCGACTATTCAAGTATTACTTTCAGAATAATATTATATATATTGATCCGACTTTCACACACATAGATTATAGCAAGCTTTATATTAATCAATAAATAATTCATCGGCAAACTTTCATTAATGTTTACAACAAAATCACATATTCACTACGAGCTGTTTTCCTGAGCAGTAGTTACTAAATTACTTATAACTGGAGCTACTAAACTCCAAATCACTTGCCGTTAATTTTCCCTGAATATAGACTCGTATATCTTCCATCCATAAAATTTTCAGAATTTTAGGCTTGGCCAATCAATACCAGATTTTTCTTAAAGTTTCCCCTGTTCACTGTTTGACTATTCTGACCACTCTTCACTACGAATCCAATTTCTCACTCTACAGAATTCAAAATGTGTTGTATTTGATCTCATTAGAAACTAGACTCATTAAGGAGTCTAAGCATATAAATTTTATCTTATAATCATTTTTGTACAATTTATAATGATTTTCTAAAAACAGAACAGGGAATCCAGCAGTCATTATGACTCAGCCCCACAATACTTCAAATATCTCAAGATCGGTAACTCTTTTGTTTTTATAGTTTCTTTTGTAAGAAAATAGACTCTTCAAGATTTAATGACATAATTCACTCAGCTTCTAATTCAACTCCTACAATTTATGGCGATTTTCCAAAATCACCTTACTGCTGCTGTCCCCAAACAGATTATTACCAAATCAAATACTAACATTAGCATTTCACCTTAATAGCTAGCTTACCAAGCCTTGATTTAACATATAATTCACACATATCACATTCAGCTATATATATATACATTTATCATATTTATTATTAACAAAGTATGCTCATGACAAATTTACTCCCAATCGCATCTCAAAATTCATCAAGCTTAGAACACATTTACTAATTAAATTCGGTAGTTTAATCACTTTACTAACCACTTATACATATAATTCCATTCAACATTATAACCCATTATCACTCATTTAGCCGATTATAGAGAATTAAACATAATATCATGTACTATGCCGAACCTTTAGGAAATCAAGCACCTAATTCATCCATTTCAAAACACCCAATCGGCAATTGCTCAAGGCATTAAGCAAGGTCTAGGTTCGGCTATTACACACATGAGTATTAGAAATTATAGTTTTTAACAAGATCAACTTCTTTCATCAACAATTTCTTCATCAAAACTTAAAGATAAAAATCAAATTCCTTCCTTATCTACCATAACCGAATGTTCAATTCAACCATCCAAATTCAAAGTTTTGGCATGGGCTAAGTAAGTAGCATGATGAGTAACCTAAAACAAACTAGAATTTCAAAAAAAAATCTAACTTGATTCACTAACCTTCCTTAGGTTTCAATGGCCGAATGTTTGCTCCCCCTTCTCTCCCTCTTGGTTCGGCTAAGAAGAACAAAGTTAAGACTTTGTTTTCTTCCCATTCTTTCTATTATTCCTTATGTCTCCAATACCCCAATTTCCTATTATAAAATCTAATTCACAAATAAATTGCCCATCATCAATCCATCTTGGCCGGCCACTATAAGGGAATTGGGCAAATTTGACATGCAAGTCCACCTTTGTGTTGACATGCACTAATAAGCCCTTTAAAATTAGCCTATCATATTTCACCATGTCTCATGTTGATCCCTAATTAATAATTCCTCATACAATTGGCAAAATTAGGGAATGAAATTTCCACATATGCATGTACACACATAATAAGCATAGAATATAACAATTAATTATTTTCTTAACTCGGTTTTGTGGTCCCGAAACCACTTCCCGACTAGGGTCAATTTAGGGCTGTCACAACTCTCCCCCACTTAAGAAATTTTCGTCCCCGAAAAACTTACCGGTAAATAGGTTTGGGTATCGTTCTTTCATCGAGCTCTCGGTCTCCCAAGTAGCTTCCTCGATCCCGTGTTTGAGCCATAACACCTTTACTAGCGGAACTCTTTTGTTTCGCAACTCCTTCACTTCACGAGCTAGGATACGAATCGGTTCTTCTTCATAACTCAAGTCAGATTGAATTTCAACTTCCGAGGGATTAATCACATGTGACGGATCGGATCTATAACGTCGTAGCATCGAAACATGAAAAACATTGTGAATCCTTTCAAGTTCAGGGGGTAAAATCAATCTATATGCCACTGAACCAATTCTTTCGGATATTTCATACGGCCCAATGAATCTTGGGCTCAACTTGCCCTTACGGCCGAACCTGAGTATCTTTTTCCAAGGTGAAACCTTAAGGAACACTCTGTCTCCCACCTGATACTCGATGTCTTTTCGTTTCAAATCTGCGTACGATTTCTGACGATCCGTGGCTATCTTCAGACTTTCACGGATTACCTTTACTTTCTGTTCCGCATCTCTAATCAAATCAACTCCGAAAATTTTGCTTTCACCAAGCTCGGTCCAAAACAATGGTGTACAGCATTTACGACCGTACAAAGCCTCGTAAGGTGCCATCTTAATACTTGATTGAAAACTATTGTTGTAAGCGAATTCAATCAAAGGTAAGTACCGTTCCCATGAACTACTGAACTCGAGGATGCAACATCTCAACATATCCTCAAGTATCTGAATTATCCGCTCGGATTGACCATCTGTTTGTGGATGAAAAGCGGTGCTAAAATGCAGCTTGGTACCCAAAGCTTCTTGCAATTTCCTCCAAAATCGCGAGGTGAATCTCGGATCTCTATCCGACACAATAGAAATCGGTACCCCGTGTAATCTCACAATCTGAGAAACATACAATTCAGCTAGTTTATCCAATGAAAAATCCGTACGCACGGGGATAAAGTGAGCCGACTTAGTTAGTCTATCGACAACAACCCATATCGCATCCTTCTTACTTGCTGACAAAGGCAGTCCGGACACAAAGTCCATTGTGACTCGATCCCATTTCCACTCGGGTATCATGATCGGCTGGAGTAATCCCGAAGGCACTTGATGTTCCGCTTTCACTTGTTGACATATTAAACATCTCGAAACAAAGTCAGAGATGTCCCGTTTCATACCATGCCACCAAAATTGACGTTTCAAATCGTTGTACATTTTCGTACTCCCCGGGTGAACTGACATTCGGCTACAATGGGCTTCGTTCAGAATCATCGAAATGAGTTCCGAATTCCTTGGAACACACAACCGATTTCTGAACCTCAAACAATTATCGTCGTCAATTTGAAACTCTGATCCCTCGTTCGGAAAACACTCAGCCCGTTTTGCAACCAATTCATCATCGACTTTCTGAGCTTCACGAATTTGGTGAGTCAATAATGGTTTAGCTTTTAATTCAGCTACTAACACATTGTCTGGTAGAACAGACAAATGCACGTTCATCGCTCGCAAAGCAAACAATGACTTCCGGCTTAAGGCGTCCGCAACCACGTTAGCCTTTCCCGGGTGGTAATCAATGACAAGCTCGTAATCTTTCAATAACTCAAGCCAACGTCTTTGTCGCAGATTCAAGTCTCGTTGAGTCATCAAATATTTGACACTTTTGTGGTCCGAAAATACATGGCACTTCTCACCAAACAGATAATGTCGCCATATTTTTAAAGCAAATACGATGGCAGCTAGTTCGAGATCATGGGTCGGATAATTCTTCTCGTGTGGCTTCAATTGTCTCGACGCATAGGCCACGACTCGACCTTCTTGCATCAATACGCAACCCAACCCAAGTAGGGATGCGTCACTATAGATGACAAACTCTTTACCCGATTCGGGTTGCACCAAAATTGGAGCTTCAGTCAAATGAGTTTTCAGTTGGTCGAAACTTTTCTGACATTTCTCCGTCCACTCGAACTTAACATCCTTTTGAAGTAGCTTCGTCATTGGTGTGGCTATCATCGAGAAACCTTTCACAAATCGTCGGTAATAACCGGCGAGCCCCAAAAAGCTCCGAACTTCAGTAACATTTCTCGGAGGTTTCCAGTCAAGTATGGCTGAAATTTTGTTCGGGTCAACTCGAATACCCGACGCGGATACCACATGACCCAAGAAGCTAACCTCTCTTAACCAGAACTCACACTTACTGAACTTAGCATATAACTGCTTATCCCGTAAAATTTGCAACACTAGTCTCAGGTGCTCAGCATGTTCGGTCTCATCTCTTGAATAGACCAAGATGTCATCAATGAACACAACTACGAACCGATCCAAATATGGTCTGAAGATCCGATTCATCAAATCCATAAATACTGCCGGGGCATTAGTGAGCCCAAACGGCATCACTAAGAATTCGTAGTGACCGTACCTCGTTCTGAAAGCAGTTTTGGGTACGTCTGAATCTCGAATCCGCAACTGATAATAACCCGATCTCAAATCTATTTTTGAGAACACTGAGGCCCCCTTTAGTTGATCAAACAAATCATCGATACGCGGTAGTGGGTATTTATTCTTTATCGTCACTTTATTCAGTTGACGATAGTCAATGCACAACCTCATGGTTCCGTCCTTCTTTTTCACGAACAATACTGGTGCACCCCAAGGTGAGAAACTTGGCCGAGCGAAACCTCTATCCGTCAATTCTTGCAGCTGAGCTTTCAACTCTTTTAACTCAGTTGGTGCCATACGATACGGAGCTATCGAAATCGGCGTAGTCCCAGGTATAAGCTCAATACCAAACTCTATCTCCCGAACAGGTGGTAAACCCGGCAATTCTTCAGGAAAAACATCCGGGTATTCACAAACCACCGGCACAGATTCGGGTTTCTTTTCTAATTCTTTGTCATCAAGCACATATGCAAGGTATGCTTCGCACCCTTTTCTCACATATTTCTGTGCCAACATTGCTGATATTACAGCTGGTATCCCCTCCAAGTCCGCGGACTCAATTCGGACTACTTCGTTATTTGCGCACCTCAAATCAATAGTCTTGCTCTTGCAATTCACAATCGCATCATGCACGGTCAACCAATCCAACCCAAGGATAACATCAAATTCATCAAACGGCAAAAGCATCAAGTCCGCTGGAAAACAGGAACCTCGAATTGCTAGGGGACATTTCTTACACACTTTGTCGACAAGTACATAACGACCCAAGGGATTTGACACCCGAATTACAAACTCAGTAGACTCAATAGGTAAAGTCTTACTGGATGCTAAGGTTTCACATATGTAAGAATGAGTAGAACCGGGGTCAATCAAAGCAATTACATTAGTATCAAAGAGAGTAAAAGTACCGGTAATAACATCAGGCGAAGAAGCATCCTCGCGGGCACGTATAGCATATGCTCTAGCAGGTGCACTAGCCTCGGATCTGGTCGTAGCATCTCTAGATCCTCTCTGACCACCACTAGCATTGCCCATATTTCTAGATGGTCTACCTCGAGCAGTGGTAGCACCCGGTCTCCCACTCTGATTTACATTCTGTTCAGACAGCCTCGGGCAATCTTTAATGAAGTGGTCCACTGATCCGCACTTGTAACAGGAGCGGTCATGGAATCTACAGCTCCCCAAATGCCATTTACCGCAATGTCGACATTCCGTTCGGCCTCGACGTTCATTCCCAACACTGGCGACTGAAGTGCCTCGTGTACCCACAGGGGGTCGATCACGATCTCGTCTAAAAAGGCCCGAAGTGCTTTTAGACCGGCCCACATCATCTCGAAATTTCTTCGATGCCTGTTGATGAGACTTTCCCGAGAATCTTTTACGAAACTCCCCGGTTCCCACATCAACTTTTTGTTTTTCCTTTCTAAGCTCTTCGGCTTTACAAGCTCGCTCGACAAGTACTACGAACTCTCGTATCTCAAGAATGCCAACGAACATTTTTATATCTTCATTCAGCCCATCTTCGAAGCGTTTACACATAACAGCCTCGGACGAAACACATTCCCGAGCGTATCTACTAAGTCTAACAAATTTTCGCTCGTAATCAGTAACTGACATAGAACCTTGCTTAAGCTCAAGAAATTCCTTCCGTTTTTGATCAACAAATCTCTGACTGATATACTTTTTCCGAAACTCAGTTTGGAAAAACTCCCAAGTTACTTGCTCCCTGGGCACGACAGAAGTCAGAGTACTCCACCAATAGTAGGCAGAATCACGTAGCAAGGAGATAGCACACTTTAGACATTCATCGGGTGTACAAGATAGCTCATCGAGTACCCGGATAGTGTTGTCCAACCAAAATTCAGCTCGCTCGGCATCGTCGCTATCCGTAGCTTTAAATTCAGTAGCCCCATGTTTTCGGATTCGGTCAACTGGGGGCTTATTTGACCTTATTTGGTCAGTTACCGGAGGTATTGTAGGTGCGGGGGTAGTGTTTGTCGGGAATGGAGGTTGTGGAACAGCCGTATTAGTTCGAATGTATTGGTTGAACCAATCATTCATCACGCTATAGAAAGCTTGTCTAGCTTCATCGTTCGGGTTACTCGCATTAGGTTGAGAGTCCACCGGCGCTGTCCCTTGTGCGGGAGCAGGCGCTACACTCTCAAGATCATCAGCTACCGCTCGGTTGGGATCGGGATCCATTACTATAAATAAACACATTTGCAAATGTCAGAAATCACCACACTATCAATTAATCACATAAAATGGCATGTATAGCTAGACCCCAACACATTACGGTAGTCCTAGAATCGACTAAACCGTAGCTCTGATACCAACTAAATTGTAACACCCCGAACCCGAGACCGTCACCGGAGTCGAATACGAGGTGTTGACAGACTTTTAAAAATTTTTCCAGACACTGCCCAGACTGAGTACTAGTCGCTTCAAAAATCATATCTTGAGTTTCACAACTCGAAAATCAGTTTTGTGATTTTTCCCTGAAACTAGACTCATGTCCCCACCTATATTATTTTTTCTAGAATTTTTGGTCGGGCCAATTAGTACAGTTTATTAGTCAAAGTCTCTCATGTTACAGGGGTCGACTACACTGACCTTTTCCCATTACGACTGGGGTATCTCTCTGTACGGGGCTTCAATACTAATGCCGTTTGTTTCTATGGAAACTAGACTCAGAGAGGAATCCATACATATATGGTATGACCCCTAATTATCTCTGGTCAATTTATAGTGAATTTCCAAAGGCGGAACAGTGAATCCAGAAACTGTTCTGGCCCTGTTCCACAAGAACCCGAATATCTCTTTCTGTACTGTTCCTATAATTGTTTCGTTACTTCCATATGAAAGTAGATTCATCAAGGTTCGATTACATAATTTATTCACTATTTAATTCCACTCCTACGAATTTATGTGATTTTTCAATTCTACACCACTGTTGCTGTCAAAATCTGTTTTCAAGATAAACTTTACCTATTTTGTGGTTACCATGGACCAACTAGGGTTTTGCCATACATAGGTCCACATGTGATCATATTTAGCCATTCCAATGGCTGATCATTAGCCCAACACTTCCATTTCAATCCATAGTCACATCGTGAAACCATATATATACATACATAAACACAAATGGTCTAATGCCATACTCCACATCTACAAGCCATTTTCGCATGGCTTTACACACATACATCACAAAAGAACTTAAACAACAGGGGGTAGTCCTATACATGCCATATCCAGAGTTCAACTAAAAGAGTACCAAAAGAGCTTGATAGTGTAGATGACTTCGACTTCGCTGATCCCGAATCCGATAGCTAACGAACAAAAATCTATAAAACAGAGAGCCAAAGCAACCAGGTAAGCATTTTAAGCTTAGTAAGTCTCAAGTAATGAAATCGGCTTTAACTACAGTATTACATTCACATAGCTAACTAAGTCACTTTAATAACACACATTTTCATAAACATACTTCATCAACATATATACACAAGGTATCAACCTTTCTAAAAGCCGAAAAATTCGTTAGCCGATCACACGAATACTATTTAAAATGAATCGACTTTTCCAATGCACATGCAAACATACCGTATCGTTCGGGTTGGTCGAGCATATTTATTAAATTAGTTACAGCACAAAACGCTCACATTCAAACCCAAGTTTCTTCGGTATTTAACCGAATACAGCCGCAAACATATTTGCCTTCGGGTCTTAACCCGGACATATGAACTCGCATAATTGCCTTCGGGTCTTAGCCCGGATATATCATCCCGCATAATTGCCTTCGGGTCATAGCCCGGATATATCAACTCGCATAATTGCCTTCGGGTCTTAGCCCGGATATGTCAACTCGCATAATTGCCTTCGGGTCATAACCCGGATATATCATCTCGCATAATTGCCTTCGGGTCTTAGCCCGGATATGTCAACTCGCATAATTGCCTTCGGGTCATAACCCGGATATATTCCAATGTTCATGCACACATATGTCAATAATCATAACACATCCATATCATTTCTTCGTTACTAAGGCTCAAACACAAAACATTTATTAAACCTTTCAAATTTCGGCTCAGTAGCCGCACACAAAGAGCATAATTTCAATTGGCTTTATAACATAGTCTCTAAGCACATTCGACTATCCGTCATAGTATGACTATTCATTTCAATATAATTCAAGTAGGGTCATTACTCGAAGACTTACCTCAAATGTCGTCGAACGACTTCAACGGCTATTCAATTACTTTTTCCTTCCCTTTATCGGATCTAGTTCCCCTTTGCTCTTGAGCTTAAGTTCAACAAAATTTAAAATAGTCATTAATCGACTATTCAAGTATTACTTTCAGAATAATATTATATATATTGATCCGACTTTCACACACATAGATTATAGCAAGCTTTATATTAATCAATAAATAATTCATCGGCAAACTTTCATTAATGTTTACAACAAAATCACATATTCACTACGAGCTGTTTTCCTGAGCAGTAGTTACTAAATTACTTATAACTGGAGCTACTAAACTCCAAATCACTTGCCGTTAATTTTCCCTGAATATAGACTCGTATATCTTCCATCCATAAAATTTTCAGAATTTTAGGCTTGGCCAATCAATACCAGATTTTTCTTAAAGTTTCCCCTGTTCACTGTTTGACTATTCTGACCACTCTTCACTACGAATCCAATTTCTCACTCTAAAGAATTCAAAATGTGTTGTATTTGATCTCATTAGAAACTAGACTCATTAAGGAGTCTAAGCATATAAATTTTATCTTATAATCATTTTTGTACAATTTATAATGATTTTCTAAAAACAGAACAGGGAATCCAGCAGTCATTATGACTCAGCCCCACAATACTTCAAATATCTCAAGATCGGTAACTCTTTTGTTTTTATAGTTTCTTTTGTAAGAAAATAGACTCTTCAAGCTTTAATGACATAATTCACTCAGCTTCTAATTCAACTCCTACAATTTATGGCGATTTTCCAAAATCACCTTACTGCTGCTGTCCCCAAACAGATTATTACCAAATCAAATACTAACATTAGCATTTCACCTTAATAGCTAGCTTACCAAGCCTTGATTTAACATATAATTCACACATATCACATTCAGCTATATATATATACATTTATCATATTTATTATTAACAAAGTATGCTCATGACAAATTTACTCCCAATCGCATCTCAAAATTCATCAAGCTTAGAACACATTTACTAATTAAATTCGGTAGTTTAATCACTTTACTAACCACTTATACATATAATTCCATTCAACATTATAACCCATTATCACTCATTTAGCCGATTATAGAGAATTAAACATAATATCATGTACTATGCCGAACCTTTAGGAAATCAATCACCTAATTCATCCATTTCAAAACACCCAATCGGCAATTGCTCAAGGCATTAAGCAAGGTCTAGGTTCGGCTATTACACACATGAGTATTAGAAATTATAGTTTTTAACAAGATCAACTTCTTTCATCAACAATTTCTTCATCAAAACTTAAAGATAAAAATCAAATTCCTTCCTTATCTACCATAACCGAATGTTCAATTCAACCATCCAAATTCAAAGTTTTGGCATGGGCTAAGTAAGTAGCATGATGAGTAACCTAAAACAAACTAGAATTTCAAAAAAAAATCTAATTTGATTCACTAACCTTCCTTAGGTTTCAATGGCCGAATGTTTGCTCCCCCTTCTCTCCCTCTTGGTTCGGCTAAGAAGAACAAAGTTAAGACTTTGTTTTCTTCCCATTCTTTCTATTATTCCTTATGTCTCCAATACCCCAATTTCCTATTATAAAATCTAATTCACAAATAAATTGCCCATCATCAATCCATCTTGGCCGGCCACTATAAGGGAATTGGGCAAATTTGACATGCAAGTCCACCTTTGTGTTGACATGCACTAATAAGCCCTTTAAAATTAGCCTATCATATTTCACCATGTCTCATGTTGATCCCTAATTAATAATTCCTCATACAATTGGCAAAATTAGGGAATGAAATTTCCACATATGCATGTACACACATAATAAGCATAGAATATAACAATTAATTATTTTCTTAACTCGGTTTTGTGGTCCCGAAACCACTTCCCGACTAGGGTCAATTTAGGGCTGTCACACTTGTAACACCCCAAACCTGCCCCAAACGTTATGGCCGTATCCGGCGTGTTACATTAAAGTCTTTTAGCGAAAACCATGTTTTCATTGAAAACCCTTCTTAAAATAAAAGAAACCTTAATTAACTAAAAAAACAACCTTTCAGTTACGAAAGCTTTTTTAAAGCATTTGATTTTTTAAAAAAAAACTTAGTTGCGGAAATGTAGAAAACATACTATAATTTAAGAAATCCACGTTCAACTTCTCGTAATTACAATGAAAATAATAATAATAATTCAAGTAATAATAACATAATGAAAACCTTATTACAATCTGATCTGAACACACTTGAAAAGAAATAAAAACTTAAATGCTAAAAAACAAACCAAGTCCGAATTATCTTGCTAGCCGGCCACCCAGAGTCCGTCCAAACATCAAACCTTCTATTGAGCATCACCTGAAAATAAAATAAAAGAGGGGGTGAGTTTTCGCAAACTCAGTGTGTACAACCCTCCATGAAAAACAAGCATTCAAAGAGAAATCATCAAGCATGCAATGCAATCCCATTCAAATTATCCATCCACTACACACTAGCTCCGTCCCCCATCACACTAAATGAGGATATAAATATCGACCTACCCAGCCCACACACCAATGGTAGCCCGGTTGCAGAACTACCTTCATTTACATATTGGGATTTAAAAGCCGTCGGTGGATCCACAATTGTCAGGCAACCATGCAATCCTCATATACTTCCTCCGTTCCATAGTTCCCACCCTATATGCTACCTAAGCAGAACATCATATGTATGCATGTCGCATCCATAAAACTTACATTCAACACCTAGGGGTATTTTGGTCATTTTTACCCTTAGAGGCATTTCGATAATTTTCCCTTAATTATGGTTTTCACTTACCTTGGCCCGTGAACCAGTCTTACGAACTAAGATGAACGAATACTATGCACCAGGTAGGATTCTAGAGAATAGGAGGTAGGTCATTCAGATCGCTTAAATACCAAGCTCTCTCTCGATCCAATCCTAGACATGCATATACCCGTTGCCACACCTTAACCCTATGACTTGTCCATGGTCTCAATTAATTAAGTCTTACGTAGTTATCATATACTAGGCCCAAAACCCCTTACAACGCCCAAGAAAATTCACATACCTGTATCTGGCCCAGTAAGCCCAATCATATTCATATGGCCCATTAGGCCCAAATCACTTGTATATGGCCCATTAGGCCCACATCACATTTATATGGCCCGTTAGGCCCAGTCACATTCATATTCTTGCTCACATACAAATTCCTATGACATAGCATCAATATTCTGTTTTTGCCTATTATGGGCCCAATAGCCCATAGAGCCCATTTAGCCTATTCTGGCTCGTATGGCCAAATCACAACCCAAGTCCACGAAATCGCCCGTGGGTCTTAGGCAACCTATTGGTCGCCCTCTTACGAGTGTTCGCGCACTTGCAAGACTACCGTAGCCAAACTTTCGGCCATTTGGCATTTCGACTTTTCGACATTTCGGCATTTTGGCTTTTGCTGATTCATAGTGTGTATGGAGTGTATGTACACACCTGGTAAGCAAGCGTGATGTGATCTCCTTAGCCCAAAACTACAATTGATATCACTCAAAGATTAATCTTACATACTTATCGAATGCTTTACCAAAAGTCGGAATCTCACCTTAACCTTACCTTGAACACAAATCCTAAATAGCTTCTCCTTGATCACGTACTCCTTAGATCTGCATTAATCTTAACTATTAAACCAGAATAATAGATGACTCGTATCCAACACAAGTCCCCTTATCTTAACTATGAACATTCGGCCAAACAAGATCAAGAGCACTTACGAAAGTCTCTCACCGGAGGAGCAAATCGGTAGAGATCCAAGGACTGAGATTCATTACCTATTCCTATCTAAAATCGATTAGAAGAAGTGAGGGACTGTATACTCAATACTTAGAAAAACTCGATTATGAGAACAAAGCACTTACACTAGGCTTGACTGATTAGAAAGGGTACTGGCGACACCAAGAGTATTCGGCCAAGAAGGTTTCTGTCCGTACGATTTGTATGGTAAAAGAGAGTTATTAGGCTCCAAGGAAAAATAAAGAAAAGTCAACAATGAGGTAGGGGAAGAATAGAATTCGGCACAAGGAAGAAGAAAAAAAAAGAAAGTAGAGGGTTTTCGGCTTTTAGAGAAAAGAGTTTCTAGTAACAGGGTAAAGGAAATTCGGCATTAGCTTCATACCCTAGCATTCGGCACCTATTTATAAGCCTTATAGCCAAATTTTCCCATGCCCAGTTCCCCATTCGGCTCCATCACTTCTCCCTTCTCATCTCCTCATTTTTCTCCCTGATAACCCCTTGATCCTTTCCTTAATTTTCTCTCCTGAACACTTCCATTGGAGTCCACTTTCACGCCACTTCCATCCTTCTAAAAGGCAAAAATTGAACTTCTATAAACACTAAGATAGGATTCAAACCTTGGACCTCCTTGCTAACTATTAACGCCACCTCCCTACACCCTAAGTGGTGTCACTTAGCCACCCTCCACAAGGCTTTTTTTTATACTATTTTCCCCTAACTTTATTTTAAAGCCCAACTACTTGCCAACAAGGTCCTTTTAATAATTAAACTATAATTTTATTTACCTCTAGGTTCAAACTCAAACCTTAATTAAGACCTACTATAATTATCGCTTGGCTAGGAATATAAAACACAATTTTTATCAAAACCAAAAACAAGGAAAGTTCGGGATTTCAGGATTTTTCTGGCGTTACAACTCTACCCCCTAAAATATATTTCGTCCTCGAAATTTCCAACTACTAACACAGACTACAACACCACACTTCCGCTACGCACTCTAATTCTAACTTAGGTGAATAGCACACTATGGGTATGTATGTACCATTATTCGCCTCTGGAGCGTCTCCATCCTCTTGACGACATGCTGCATACACCAAAGTTGGCTGCCTCGCCTCAGCATGACCAGCACCTCTGCCTGGTGCTCCATGACCCAAACTGTTTCCACCCCTAGCCTAATCATGGCCTCTCGGTGGTAGCCAACCACCCCTCGGTGGTTGTACACCACCTCGGTCCACGACTGGCACCTGAGCTGACATTGTAGGGCAATTCTTGATCCTATGCTCTATAGATCCACAAGCTAGACAAGCTCCCGTCCTCTTCCAACACTCGCCTACATGACCTTTCCCACAATCAGTACAAAGTGGCACCCCTAGATTAACAGCAGAGGGCCCTGCTCTATTTTGCCCATTAACTCTGGCCCTAGCCCTAGGCATCTGTCCAACACCAGGAGTCTCAACTTCCCTCTTATTCTTACCCCTTTATTTCTCCCGGTTTAGGCGCGCCGTGTGCTTTACCTCCTCCATTATCTTTGCTTTGTCCATCAATTCTGAGAAAACTCGTTCCCTTTGTGGAGCTATCAACACCCTGAGGCTGTCTCTAAGTCTATCCTCAAACCTACTACTAAGGCGTAGAAACTATGCATCATACTCCGCCACCGATTTGTTTCCTTGGGTCAAGTTCAGGAACTCCTTCCTTCTAGCATCCATATAGCTTGCTCCCACATACTTCCCTTAGAATGCAACTTTGAAAAACTCCCAAGTGACCTTCTCCAATTGGGTGCCCTCTTTCACTGTCAGCCACTACTGGTAGGCTTATTCCCTAAGTAGTGACACTGCCCCTTTCAGCTTTTGTTTCGGTGAGCAGTCCAAGTCCTCCATTATCCTTTTAATGGCTTCCTACCAATATTCCGCCATGTTAGAAGCCATGTCAGCCACGCCCTTAAAGATCTTAACCCCGTTCGAACGAAGCCGCTCTGGAATGGACCCCTGATTTTTACTGCCATTATTAGGCCCAACGACCCTTTCCAAAATTCTCAGCATTACCTGCGACAATGCATCTTCTCCCACTGCCTAATCATATGGTCCATTCCTAGCCAAAGGTAAGGCTGGAGCCTCTTCTACTCCAACATCGGGCTTATGGCCTGATGACAACGATTCAGCCCTAACACTCCCGAGGCCTCGGCCACGGCCTCTTCCATCACTTCTAGCACTCATCATCGATTCACGTATTTTCTGGATTAAAATGTTTATGAAGTTTTAGTTAATTTTAATAATTAACCCGATACTTTATAAAAGTATTTAAAGAGAATATTATTTTCAAAAATCCTCTACAGTTTCAGGGTCCTATGGGCTTCAGTTCCACTCTAACAAAATCATCTAAAGTAGCCCTCTAACTATCTCCTGTATAACAATTTAAGCAAATTTAAGAATAAAAGTACTTACTTGGTTCGACATTGGAGACCCGGTGCGCCACTCAGCAAGATTTCCCTTTTTCCATAACAGTGTGATCCAAGATATTTTCAAAACAGAAAAAGAAACCAACTTGTAATAAGGCCCAATTCACAGCCCGAGTTTTGCAACCAGGCTCTGATACCACTAAATGTAACACTCCAAACCCGGCCCAGACGTTACAGCCGTATCTGCCGTGTTACATTAAAGTCTTTTAGCGAAAACTGTGTTTTCATTAAAAACCCTTCTTAAAATAAAAGAAACCTTAATTAACTAAAAAAATCGTTCAGTTATAAAAGCCTTGTTTGAAACATTTGATTTTTTAAAAAAAACTTAGTTGCGGAAACGTAAAAAACATACTATAATTTAAGAAATCCACGTTCAAATTCTCGTAATTACAATGAGAATAATAATAATAATTCAAGTAATAATAACATAATGAAAACCTTCTTACAATCTGATCTGAACACACTTAAAAAGAAATAAAAACTTAAATACTAAAAAAAAACAAGTTCGAATTATCTTGCTAGCCGGCCACCCAGAGTCCCTCCAAACATCGAACCTTCTACTGAGCATCACCTGAAAATAAAATAAAAGAGGGGATGAGTTTTCGCAAGCTTAGTGTGTACAACCCTCCATGAAAAACAAGCATTAAAAGAGAAATCATCAAGCATGCAATACAATCCCATTCAAATTATCCATCCGCTACACACTAGCTCCGTCCCCCATCACACCATGTGGGGATATAAATATCGACCTAACCAGCCCACACACCAATGGTAGCCTGGTTGCGAAACTACCTTCATTTACATATCAGGATTTAAAAGTCGTAGGTGGATCCATGATTGTCAGGCAACCATGCGATCCCCATAATAGATCCACGATTGTCAGGCAACCATACAATCCCCATATACTTCTTCCGTTCCATAGTTCCTACCCCATACGAAACCTACGCAGAACATCATATGTATGCATGTCACATCCATAAAACTTACATTTAACACCTAGGGGTATTTTGGTCATTTTCGCCCTTAGGGGCGTTTCGGTAATTTCTTTTAATTATGGTTTTCACTTACCTTGGCCCATGAACCAGTCTTGCGATCTAAGATGAATGAATACTCTGCACCAGGTAGGATTCTAGAGAATATGAGCTAGGTCATTAAGATCGCTTAAGTACCAAGCTCTCCCTAGATCCAATCCTAGACATGCGTATACCCGTTGCCATACCTTAACCCTATGATTTGTCCGCGGTCTCAATTAATTATGTCTTATGTAGTTATCATATACTAGGCCCAAAACCCCTGACAACGTCCAAACAAATTCACATACCTGTACCTAGCCCATTAAGACCAATCATATTCATATGGCCCATTAGGCCCAAATCACCTGTATATGGCCCATTAGGCCCAAATCACATTTATATGGCCTGTTAGGCCCAGTCACATTCATATTCATGCTCACATACAAATTCCTATGACATAGCATCAATATTCTGTTTTTGCCTATTATGGGCCCAACAGCCCATAGGGCCCATTTGGCCCATTCTGGCTTGTATGGCCAAATCACAACCCAAGTCCACGAAATCGCCCGTGGGTTTTAGGCAACCTATTGGTTGCCCTCTTACGAGTGTTCGCGTACTCGTAAGACTACCGTAGCCAAACTTTCGGCGTTTCAGCATTTCGGCGTTTCGACATTTCGGCATTTTGGCTTTTGCCGATTCATAATGTGTGTGCAGTGTATGTACACACCTGGTAAGCAAGCATGATGTGATCTCCTTAGCCCAAACCCACAATCGATATCACTCAAAGATTAATCTTACATACTTATCGAATACTTTACCAAAAGCTGGAATCTCACCTTAACCTTACCTTGAACACGAATCCCAAATAGCTTCTCCTTGATCACGTACTCCTTAGATCTATAGTAATCTTAACTATTAAACCGGAATAATATATGACTCATATCCAACACAAGTCCCCTTATCTTAACTATGAACATTCGGCCAAACAAGATCAAGAGCGCTTACCAAAGTCTCTCACTGGAGGAGCAATTCAGCAGAGATCCAAGGACTGTGATTCGTTACCTATTCCTACCCAAAATCGATTAGAAGAAGTGAGGGACTGTATACTCAATACTTAGCAAAACCCGATTATGAGAACAAAGCAGTTACACTAGGTTGACCGATTAGAAAGGGTACTGGCGGCACCAAGGGTATTCGGCCAAGAAGGTTTCTGTCTGTATGATTTGTATGGTAAAAGAGAGTTATCCGGCTCCAAGGAAAAAGAAAGAAAAGTCAGCAACAAGGTAGAGAAAGAATAGAATTTGGCACAAGGAAGAACAAAAAGAAAAGAAAGTAGAGGGTTTTCGGCTTTTAGAGAAAAGAGTTTCTGGTAACAGGGTTAAGGAAATTCGGCATTAGCTTCATACCCTAGCATTCGAAACCTATTTATAAGCCTTATAGCCAAATTTTTCCATGCCGAATTCCCCATTCGGCTCCATCACTTCTCCCTTCTCATCTCCTCATTTTTCTCCCTGATAACCCCTTGATCCTTTCCTTAATTTTCTCTCCTGAACACTTCCTATGGAGTCCACTTTCACGCCATTTCCATCCTTCTAAAAGGCCAAAATTAAACTTCTAAAGATACTAAGCTAGGATTGGAACCTTGGACCTCCTTGCTAGCTATTAACGCCACCACCCTACACCCTAAGTGGCGTCACTTACCCACTCCTCCACAAGGCTTTTTTTATACTATTTTCGCTAACTTTATTTTAAAACCCAACTACTTGCCAACAAGGTCTTTTTAATAATTAAACTATAATTTCATTTACCCCTAGGTTCGAACACAAACCTTAACTAAGACCTACTATAATTATCACTTGGCTAGGAATATAAAACACAATTTTTATCAAAATCAAAAATAAAGAAAGTTCGAGAATTTGGGATTTTTGGGTTTCGAGATTTCTGGGGCATTACAAGTACACTTATCATATTCACTTAATCAAATAAGTCAGGCACATATAATCATATAAATACCAACATGTATGGATGAGCTTATAACAACATAAACTTTCATTTCATTTCTCTTTTTCTTATTTCTCAACTTATGGTTGTCTCATTTCGTACATTAACACAGGCATATTATGAACTTCTATCCATACCTTTTCACATTTCAACACATCGTAAGCACATTTCAATCTCCTCAATATCATTTTTTAGCATTATCGAAAATAACTCAGTTGGAAGTCATCTCTCTCTTAAAACAAAATTTGTTAGAGCCGGGATGTAACACCCTGAATTTGGGCCTAGAAGTTTTGGGCCTTGAGCATAGGAGATGTTGAAGGCAGCTGATAATATTTTGTTGTGCATGTAAATTTCGTTAATGAAGGCTTGTTTTAGTGGTTAAGTGTGCTGAGAAGTGTTGGAGAAGTCCTGGGTTCAAACCTGGACTCTAGCAAAAATTTTGGTTTAAGGTGAATCAAACCCTGGGTGTAGTAGGTAGGCCTTAAGAATATTGTTGGGGAAATTGTGCCACAAAAAGCCTTGTGGTCTAGTGGCAAAGTAGCGCCACATAAAAGGCAGGAAGGTGGCCTCATAGAGTTGGCAAGGAAGTCCAAGGTTCGAAACTCATGGCAATCAAAGTGTATTTATTTTGCTAACAAGGGGCGGGAAGAGTTGGTATTAAATTTAAACTCTGATGATGGAGGGATCCCACATCGGGAAGCTAACATAAGAGTGGATGCGAAGCTGGCTTTAAATAGAGAGAACCATGAGGAGAGTAAAGGTACCTTTCTTGGCTGATCCCTTTCACTTTGTGGCATGCTCGTTTGGGTTGGGCGTCGGCTAAGAGTGCTCGGAGCGCGGATTAACTCCAGTCTCCTATCAGGTGTGTATTTCTCACTACTCTAGCCGTAGGATGGCTACTTCGGGCCACGATGGGCCGAAAGGGGCCATGTGGGCACTAATGGGCCTACGAGCCCAATTGGATAAGTTGTTTGATTGTGTAGTAAACATTGGGTTGGACTATGTGAATCTCATACCTGTAGGCTAGCATTACTAAAATACCTGTGTACCCTTTTAGGGTAGAATTACTGAAATGCCCTTGTAGGGCAGAATTACCAAAATACCCTTGGTTTACAAAATTACCAAAATACCCCTGGTTTGTAAAATTACAAAAATACCCTTGGTTTGTAAAATTACCAAAATACCCCTGATTTGTGAAATTACTGAAACACCCTCAACTTTTAAAATTACCAAAGTACCCCCGATTTACAAAATTACCGTTTTACTTTTGATTTACAAAATTATTGAAATACCCCTGTAGGGTAGAATTACTGAAATACCCCTGTCAGGTAGAATTACTGAAATACCCCTGTAGGGTAGAGTTACTGAAACACCCCTGTAAGGTAGAATTACTGAAATACCCCTGTAGGGTAGAATTATCGAAATACCCTTGTAGGGTAGAAATATCGAAATACCCCTGTAAGGTAGAATTCCAAGATACCATTGTGGGGTAAAATTACCATTTTGCCCTTAGGGTGTTAAATGACGGGTTTGCCCTTGTAGGAAAGTGACTGACTTGGACTGTGTGGTTGACGGATTTGATTGTGAATATATGTTGGTGATATGAATGACTTGACCATGATTGTTTAATTCAAATATGGGCATGACATTCTGCATACATGACATGTTGCATGGGTTGGGATTTTGTACGGAGGAAGATCTGATCTGCTAGGATCGCATGGTTGCTTGACGACTGTGGATCCACCGGTGGCTTTTAAGCCCAATATATGATTATTGATGACTCTATGTCGATGATATTTACATGAGGTTGTGTGCCGACTATATTACTGTCGCTGATGGCTGTGTGCCTAACATGATTCAACTACCAATGGCTTAAAGCCAATTATTCTGATTATGGCTTTGCGCCAACCTACATATGGCTTTGTGCCAACCTGATTATGGCTGTGTGCCAAACATATTTGCCTAAGGCTATGTGCCAATATATGGTTATTGACGACTCTGTGTCGATCATATTTACCTAGGGCTGTGTGCCAGTTATGTTACTCTAGTTGATGGCTATGTGCCTAACATAATGCAGTTATCGATGGCTTTGTGCCACGTATTCTGTGAAGTGGCTCTGCCACATTATCTGTATCTGGTGACTCTGTCAGAATATCTGTTCTGGCAGCCATGCTGCAAATTCGGTGGTGTCTAGAAGATGGGTGGGTCGAGTTGTCTCCCCACATGGTGTAAGGTTGGTACGGGGGTGTATACGGCTGGATTGGGTTGGGATTGCATTCACATTTTGATTCTGATTCTGTTACCAGATATTGATTCTGATTTTGTCACCTAATTCTGATTCTGATTTTGATTCTGATTCTGTCTCCTGATTCTGATTCTGATTCTCATTTTTATTCTAGTTCTGATAATGTTTCTTATTCTGTAATGGGCTAAGGCCCATCTGGTACTATTTTTTTATAATGGGCTAAGGCCCAATTGATACTGAAACTGTAAGTAGGGCTGGGGCCAAACTTTTAATTCTTTTATATGTCTGACTGTTCCTTTTATATAGTAGGGGATTTTGCACTGAATTTTTGTAAACTCACCCCGTTTATTAACCTTTCAAGTAATTTCCAGCCTTAGACGGATCGGAGCTGCGAGGGGCTCGGAGGAAGCCACACATACTGTTTATGTTACAGTTTTGATTATTACTTTTAAATGTTTTTATGTGGGTTGTAGTAAAGTCATTGTAATTTTCTGGATTTCAAATTTGGAATTTTATTTATTGTTCTTATAATTGCTAGTATTAGAACACGTTCCAAAACAACTATTATTGTTCAAAACATCACGTATTTACAATTGTTTTTAAATTAAGCTTTCGCAACTACCAAGATTTTTACAAAGTTGTTAAGAATATTATTCAGCTGAGGTTTTCTAACAAGGTTTAAAAAGGGTATAATTTTTAATTATTAAGAAGGGTTTGTAATGGAAACATGGTTTTCGAAAAACAATTCAATGTGACACGCCAGATTCGAGCCAAACTTTCAGGCCAGGTTTGGGGTGTTACATTTAGTGGTATCGAGCCTGGGTTGCAACAACTTGGGTGTGGATTGGGTTTTCAAAGGTTTAATTTCAGAAAATTATTTTCAACCATGTGCTCAGTTTGAAGTATTTCTTTTAAAAACTGTGGCACACCGAGTCTCTGGCACGGAATCCGTAAGTCTTTTGAATACTTTTGTCTGCTTAGAAATTGAAATACTGTGGATTCTTTAGATATTGGTCTGAATTTAAATTTGGTATTTATTTTATGTGGATGTGATGTTTGGATATAGAAATTGCATATATTGTGATAAATATGTGTCTCCTTCAGTGAATAAGTGTTGTATGTATGAGATGTTTCAAGTTCTAGTTGAAGTGTGATAGTGATAGTAGGATCAGAGTGCACAGCGGTAGCGTAGTGGGGTAGATGTTACACGACCACCCTGTTAGATGGAAATTTCTGGGACGAAATTTCTTTAAAGGAGGTAGAGTTGCAACACCCTGAATTTGGGCCTAGAAGTTTTAGGCCTTGAGCATAGGAGCGGTTGAAGGTAGCTTATAATATTTTGTTGTACATGTAAATTTCGTTAATGAAGGCTTGTTTTAGTGGTTAAGTGTGCTGAGAAGTGTTGGAGAAGTCCTGGGTTCAAACCTGGACTCTAGCAAAATTTTGGTTTAAGGTGAATCAAACCCTAGGTGTAGTAGGTAGGCCTTAAGAATGTTGTTGGGGAAATTGTGCCACAAAAAGCCTTGTGGTCTAGTGGCAAAGTAGCGCCACATAAGAGGCAGGAAGGTGGCATCTTAGAGTTGGCAAGGAGGTCCAGGGTTCGAAACTCATGGCAATCAAAGAGAATTTATTTTGCTAACAAGGGGCGGCAAGAGTTGGTGTTGAATTTGAACTCTGATGATGGAGGGATCCCACATCTGGAAGCTAACATAAGAGTGGATGAGAAGCTGGCTTTAAATAGAGAGAACCATGAGGTGAGTGATGGTACCTTTCTTGGCTGAAATCCCTTTCGCTTTATGGCATGCTCGTTTGGGTTGGGCGTCGGCTAAGAGTGCTCGGAGCGCGGATTAACTCCAGTCTTCTATCAAGTGTGTATTTCTCACTACTCTAGTTGTAGAATTGCTACTTCAGGCCACAATGGGCCGAAAGGGGCCATGTCGGCCTAATAGGCCTACGGGCCCAATTAGATAAGTTGTTTGATTGTGTAGTAAATATTGGGTTGGACTATGTGAATCTCATATCTGTAGGCTAGCATTACTAAAATACCCCTGTAGGGTAGAATTACTGAAATACCCTTGTAGGGTAGAATTACTGAAATGCCCCTGTAGGGTAGAATTACCAAAATACCTTTAGTTTACAAAATTGCCAAAATACCCCTGGTTTGTAAAATTACCAAAATACCATTGGTTTGTAAAATTACCAAAATACCCCTGATTTATGAAATTACTGAAGTACCCCCGATTTATAGAATTACCGTTTTACCCTCGATTTACAAAATTATTGAAATACCCCTGTAGGGTAGAATTATTAAAATACACCTGTAGGGTAGAATTACTAAAATACCCTTGTAGGATAGAGTTACTGAAATACCCCCTGTAGGGTAGAATTACTGAAATACCCTTGTAGGGTAGAATTACTAAAATACCCCTATAGGATAGAATTATTGAAATACCCTTGTAGGGTAGAAATACCGAAATACCCCTGTAGGGTAGAATTACCGAGATACCCTTGTGGGGTAAAATTACCATTTTTCCTCTAGGGTGTTAAATGATGGTTCTGCCCTTGTGGGCAAGTGACTGACTTGGACTGTGTGGTTGACGGATTTGATTATGAATATATGTTGGTGATATGAATGACTTGACTATGATTGCTTGATTCAAATATGGGCATGACATTCTACATACATGACATGTTGCATGGGTTAGGATTTTGTATAGAGGAAGATCTGATCTGTTAGGATCACATGGTTGCTTGACGACTGTGGATCCACCGGTGGCTTTTAAGCCCAATATATGATTATTGATGACTCTGTGTCGATCATATTTACTAGAGGCTGTGTGCCGACTATATTACCATCGCTGATGGCTATGTGCCTAACATGATACAACTACCAATGGGTTAAAGCCAATTATTCTGATTTTGGCTTTGCGCCAACCTACATATGGCTTTACGCCAAACTGATTATGGCTGTGTGACAAACGTATTTGCGTAAGGCTATGTGCCAATATATGGTTATTGACGACTCTGTGTCGATCACATTTACCTAGGGCCGTGTGCTGATTATGTTACTCTAGTTGATGGCTATGTGCCTAACATAATGCAGTTATCGATGGCTTTTTTCCACGTATTATTATCTGTATCTGGTGTCTCTATCACAATATCTGTGCTGGATTGGGTTGGGATTGCATTCACATTCTGATTCTGATTCTGTTACCTGATACTGATTCTGATTCTGTCACCTAATTTTGATTCTGATTCTGATTCTGTCACCTGATTTTAATTTTGATTCTCATTTTGATTCTAGTTCTGATAATGTTTCTTATTCTGTAATGGGCTAAGGCCCATCTGGTACTGTCTGTTATAATGGGCTAAGGCCCAATTGATACTGAAACTGTAAGTAGGGTTGGGGCCAGACTTTTAATTCTTTCATATGACTGACTGTTCCTTTTATATAGTAGGGGATTTCACACTGAGTTTTTGTAAACTCACCCCGTTTATTAACCACTCAGGTAATTTCTAGCCTTAGACGGATCAGAGCTGCGAGAGTCTCGGAGGAAGCCACATACACTGTTTATGTTACAGTTTTGATTATTACTTTTAAATGTTTTTATGTGGGTTGTAGTAAAGCCGTTATAATTTTCTGGATTTCAAATTTGGAATTTTATTTATTGTTCTTATAATTGCTAGTATTAGAACACGGTTTTTCGAAGCAACTAATATTGTTCAAAACATCACGTATCCGTAATTGTTTTTAAATTAAGCTTCCGCAACTACCAAGATTTTTACAAAGTTGTTAAGAATATTATTCAGCTGAGGTTTTCTAACAAGGTTTAAAAAGGGTATAAGTTTTTAATTATTAAGAAGGGTTTTTAATGGAAACATGGTTTTTGAAAAATACTTCAATGTGACGAGCCAGATTCGAGCCAAACTTCCAGGCCGGGTTTGGGGTGTTACACGGGAGATATCACACTATCACAAGTAGTAATATGGCAAGTATAGCTAGACTGACATATGCTAGGTTAGTCCAAGAATTGACTAAACCATAGCTCTGATACCATTAAATGTAACACCCATTACTCGTATTCGACGCCAAAACAGGGTATGAGGCATTACCGGACAGAAACTCGCACAATCATACAAGACCGAGACATGAATACAAGACCGAGACATGAATTTACGTTCAAATTTAAAACCTTTTCATTCACATGCATATCATCCCTTATATGGGGCCTCAAAGTCCAAAATATACATTGGGTGTGGTTCGAGACTAAACCGAAAACTTTCGGAACTTTTATGACACTTAGAAAATTTCCTTATTTTGGAGGGTCACACTCCCGTGTGGGTAGGCCGTGTGGCTTAGGACACACTCGTGTCCTCAACCTGTGTAACTCTTTGTTTATGACGTCATCAGCAAACTAGGGTTAGCGGCCAAGTCACATACCCTTGTGCTAAGGCTATGTCCTTAACATGGTTGAGACACACACCGTGTCTCTGCCCGTGTGTTTACTATTGGGCATTCTATTTTACCTAATTAGGCTGCAAGGGATACACGGTCGGATTGCACGCCCTTGAGGCTGGCCATGTGTCACACACGGCCTAGACACATGCCTGTGTGTCTACCCGTGTGGATAAATACAAGGCTATTTTCCAAGACAATTGCCACCCTTATTTGCACAACACATACATGCCTTCAAAGGCACTTACACAAGTGAGCACTTAAACTTACACAAACGAGACATGATCATGAATATTTCATCTTCACTAATACATGCATAAAACTTCACACTTATTGGAACTTGTCAATTGTATCCATAGTATTAATCATTCATTACACACATTAACGAAGCATTTAAAATATTTAAAATACAAACATAATAATGCATTATTCACATACGAACTTACCTCGATACCAAAATGGCAAAAATGGACCTAACTGTCAATTTCTTATTATTCCCCCGTTCTAGGTCTGAACCACGTTTTTCTTGATCTAAAACATAAAATTTAACTTATTTAATCATTATACTAATCAATTCAGCCCAAAAATCATATTTGGAAAAATTACATTTTTACTCCTAAACTTTGTTATATTTATACTTTTACCCCTAGGCTCGTAAAATGATTTTCATTCAATTTATTTGCACTTCAAGCCTAGCTGAACCCTTTTTATAACTATAACAACCCACAATTTCCATTAAAACACACTTTTACTACATATTTTATAACCTTTACAATTTAGTCCTTTTATGCACTTTCACTGAAAATCACTTAGTAAAAGTCGTTTCTTTAACCATAAACAAGCATTTTCTACCATTAAACATCAAAACACACACATATTCATCATGGGTCAAAACCCTAGACTTTAACCATATCTCAAATTAATGGTAGAAATAGATAGATCTTGTTACGAGGATTTCAATAATGTAAAAATCATTGAAAACGGCGAGCTTGGAAGCTTGAAAAACCCTAGCCATGGTTTCTTCTTCCAAGTTTCGGCCAAGGGGTTGAAGATGGACAGAAATTGGCTTTTAATTTTGTTTTTAATTCATTTTAATAACTAAATGACCAAAATGCCCTTAATGAAAACTTTGGAAACATGCCTAACCATGTCCATTTTTGTCCACCAACTTAACCAATGGTCTAATTACCATATAAGGACCTCAAATTTAAAATTCATAACAATTGGACACCTCTAACATGTAGAACTCAACTTTTGCACTTTTTACAATTTAACCCTTTTGACTAAATTGAGTGCCCAAATGTCAAAATTTTCGAACGAAATTTTCATGAAATTATTTCGTGAAATTGTAGACCATAAAAATATAATAAAAATAAAAAGTTTTCCTCATCGGGTTTGTGGTCCCGAAACCATTGTTTTGACTAGGCCCAAAATCAGGCTGTTACACATTCAAACAATAAGTACCTATAAACATATTAACTAAAGAACAATAATATAAGATTACAAGTCGAACTTTATTTATGTATTGAAATACTATGGACTCACTTATGATTTAACCTCAATCAACATGTAGGGACTATTCCACTATTTTCCCCTTTCCTCAGTATTGTCTTTTTTATTCAAGTCTTGATCTAAATAATAATTAAACAAAATATATGAATCTCATACACATTTCAAATTCCATTCAATGCAGATGACCCTTAACTTTTCATTTATTATGCGTTTTCCCTAAACTTTTACCGTTTTTGCAATTTAGTCCTCTAACTCAAAAATCAAATTGACCATTTTCTAGGAATCAAATTACAACTGAATATTCAAGGCACTTAAACTGTCCTTATTAAACTTGAAATTCATTATCAAACCTTGAAAATTTGACATTTTAAAAATTTAATCCTGAAATCAAAATCTAACAAAAATAATTTCACAAAACAACCAAATACCACAATCTAAGCTTCAACCACATAGTTATCATAAAAAATATTCAAGATTCATCAATGGAAACTTCTAAAATTTTTAACATATTCAAAAATGAAGGCACGGGCTAGCTGGAGCTAGTTATAACGATCTCAGAAAAATAAAAATTACAATAAATAGGCGAGAATTTAGCTCACATGCACAAGGAGAACGAAAATGAAGCTTGGAGCTCCCTTTAATGGTGATTTTGGCATCAAAATGAAGAAGAAAATGTTTTTCTTGCTTTAATTTTGTTTTAATTTTGCTTTAATTACAATTTTTCCATTAACCACATGTTATTTTATCATTTTAACTCTAATTGCTATCCAACACTAAGGAGTAAGGGCTAATTGGTACATAGGTCTTTCCTCATTTAATAATTAAGCTATTTGACCACCTAATGCAATATTTACTAAGTTTTACACCTTTTATAATTTAGTCATTTTTCTTTAATTGGCTATCTAAACGTTAAATTTTCTTAACCAAATTTTAATACAACTTTAATGACCTTGTAAATATTCTATAAATAATATCTACGGGTCGACACGACGAAAATTTTGTGGTCCTAAAACCACTGTTCCATCACCACTAAAAAACAAGTTGTTACAGAAACATTATTTCAATTTCTTGTTAGGACAAAATTGGTTTTGAGATAACTATTAAGAATAATTCTTGCTCATTTTATCTTAATAATGTTTTTCATGGTTCCACACAATTAGTAAATGGCCTCTACTGTAACACCCTAAAAATTTAGGGTTTGTAATTTTACGTGTTTTGGCATAAAATTCATGTTTGCTTTGTTGGTCAAGTAATTTGGGTATGTGTGAGGGTTATTAGGAAGCCTCAGTTCGATTTTGGGCCTTGGCAAATTTTTAATTTTGTCCTTAAGTAAAGTTGGCTTCTAGCAGTTGGGGTTTATGTTTAGGTGTGTGTATGTTCATGACACAAAAGAGCTTGTGGCGGGGAGGCAAGTGGCGTATTGAGCTATTGAGGGGGGCTTGGGTTTGAATCCCATGGAAAACAAGGGCATTTATTTTGCTATCAGGGGACGGCAAGAGTTGTGTGGGATTTGAACTCTGGTGATAGAGAGTTTGAATTGGTCTTGGGGTTGGTTGTGGAGGATATCTAGGAGGGATAAAGGGAGAGAATCATGAAGACTTTCAAGGAGTTTGAGATTGGGAAGAGTTGTAGACGATTGGGGAGTTTGGGATAGGCAAATACGGCTAGAGGTCCTTTTGTGTGCATTTTCGGCAATTGAAGAGTTTAGAGGCACTTTTCTTTGTGCAAATTCAGCTTTCAGCATTTTTGGTACCGAATTGGTATTTTGGTTCTTGGTTGGCCGAACTTTGTTTTTCGTCTCTCACAACCATAGTTGATTACATTAGTCTTCCTTTCTCTCCTCAACCACTTTTCTTCTACTAACGAAATTCCTATGTGCTTGGCTGAATCTAACATCTTCCCTTCACTTTTCTTTCATTCTTGACCAAATGTTGTTTTAATTCTCCCTCGTTATTTGACTTTCTCTAGGTTTCTTTGCTAGCCGAATCCTCTATTCATCTTTTTGCCCCATTCTTATCTTCTGTTTCCTTTTGGCATACTCCTTTCTTTTTAGGCTGAATACCCTTTATTTTTGTGGCTAACCATTTTCAAATACTCTGCTATTTGGGGATTGGCTGAATACTCCTCTGTTCTTCTAGTGCTACACTATTGTAGTTTTCATAGGATTCTTGGATGACCTGTAAGGTTTGAGGTTATGCTTCTTTCCATTCTTTTTTTTAGCCGAACGCTTTTCCTTTGGTTCTTCGGGTGTCGATTTATGATTCCTTCCTTATTTCTAGGGTTCTTCAAGGAGTAGTGGTGTACAAGTGGTTTCGAAGCAACCACAGCCTTTTTCCCTCAAGTATTCAATTAAGGTAATATGCTATCTCATTGTCTGGGGTTAAGCTGAATGTGGCTTTTGTGTTAATGGGATAGTAGTTGTTACTAACTATCAAGATCTACTTCGAACTCAGATTCTCGTCAAAGGGTGCGATCAATTGTGGGTTAGCGACCTTAGCGGTTTAGGCCACCCTCTTTCAATCAAGGTAAGATGGTGTGTTTTGGGTAAAATGTTATGATGTGGTTAAGTCGAATCATCAGTTAATTTACTGAAAGTCTTGATGAGTGTAGGTTCGGTATGCGTAGGATTTGTCGTCGTCTTGCCAAACAAGTGTGTATTCACACCTCTCTTTGCTGTGAATAGGCAAAAGCCGAAAAGTCAAAAAGCTACACAAATCATGGGTGACAAACTGTAGAGGCCGCCACGAGCGTTCTCGTGGGCTTGGGCCATTATGGGCCTTGTTAGGCCAAGATGGGCCCAATGGGCTCGTGGGTCTCACACGGATAAAACCTACGGTAAGTGGCAAATAATGGAGTGGGCTATGGTGAACACATAGTTGCGACTGAATCTGGGCTAAATGGCCCACACAAGCATTTGGGCCCACTTGGGCCGAGTAATAGGCTTTGGGCCCATTTACACCATTTTGGTCGCATTGGTTATCTGAGTCACTCGAGGTAACGGTAGACCTTCTGAGAGGTCGTTATCTGTACTGAGACCTCGAAGTTAGTGAAATATCCAAAATACCCCTAATGGATGGAAATGACCATTATACTCTAGAAGTAGGCTGATTGATGAGTGTATGATATATGCGTGACTATATCTGAGTATGAGACCTTGTATACACGTAATATTTCTTTTTGGCATGACATTCTGTATTGGGGTTGGGATTCTGATTTGGAGGAAGTATTGTACTAGTGGCTTTGCCACGGTTTTACCATTTTGGTGGCTTTGCCACTTGTTCTGATATTAGTGGTTATGCCACATTTACTATTTTTAGCAGCCTCGCTGCGATATTGGTGTGTTGTCTGGGTGGGTCAATTTAATCCCCACATGGTGTGTTGGTTGGTACGGGTAGTATGTTGGTTGGATTGGGATATGTTGCATACCTGCACTGTACTAATACTATTTTGGGCTTAGGCCAATACTATTATTGTATAGGGCTAAGGCCCAGACTGTACTGTTATTTAATAGGGTTCAAGCCCAGACCGTTTCTATTTGCACTGTTTACTGTTTGACTGGTAGGGGATTAGACACTGAGTTTTCGTAAACTCACCCTTCTTTCAACTGTGCAGGTAATCCTCAGCCTTAGACGATTTGGAGCCGCGAGGGACTCAGAGGTGGCCACATGATCGCAGATGATATGTTTATGACTTTTTTTATTCAAAGATTTTATATTTGGGTTTTAATTATGTAATAAGGCCATTTGGGGGATTTTAACTTTTATTGGGCTTTTGATTTCGTATTTTAAACTGCTAAAGTAGGAACATCGAGTTTTCAAAATAATAACGGTTTTAAAGAAAAAAAAACTTGCAATTTTAACCTTAGGGTTTACAACTAGAGAAGCTTCCACGATTTTAATCGGGTTAAGAAATCAATGATAACATACGTTTTGATAAGTTAATTTTCAATTGTAATAACGGAATTTACTGAGTTTTCTCAAGTAATAAAAACAAAATGGGTTTTAACTTTAAAATGGTTTTTCACCAACAAGTTCAAGTTTAGAAGGCAGTTCGATGTGACACGTCAGGTTCGGTCGTAATGTCTAGGCTGGGTTTTGGGGTGTTATATCTATATTTTAGATGAAGATAGACCCATTTATAACATAAATACCAAAAGATAAAAAATAAATTACTCTAATCAAACTTATCTTCGGCATTGTCTTTTAGGCCATTTAAGCGAGAAACGTATATCAAAGATCCATAAAGATAAGATTTTGGATTCTTTTGTTTTTGAATAATTGCATATATGTGAGTCTTGCTTGTTTGGTAAAATAACTAAAACTCCTTTTAATAGTAAAAGCGAGCGAGCTAGTGATTTATTGGGCTTAATACATAGTGATGTATGTAGACCAAGGAACACACAAACTAGAGGAGGTGTTCAATACTTCATTACTTTCACTAATGACTTCAGTAGATATGGGTATAGTTATCCTATGTGCCATAAATCTGAAGCCCTTGAAAAGTTCAAGGAATTTAAAAATGAAGTACAAAACGAACTAGGTAAAAGTGTTAAGGCACTTTGATCAGATCGATGAGGAGGATACTTAAGCTTAGAGTTTGATGAGTTTTTGAAGGGGTATGGGATTGTCTCACAACTTACACCTCCTGGTACTCCACAATGGAATGGAGCTTATGAAAGGAGAAATAGAACATTGTTAGACATGGTTCGATCAATGATGAGTCATGTTCATCTTCTTACTTCCTTTTGGGGTCATGCACTTGAAACAATTGCTTTCACACTAAATTGTTTTCCATCTAAATCGATTCAAAAGACACCATATGAGATGTGGACTGGGAAATACCCTAGTAAGTCTTTCATGAATATTTGGAGTTATGAAGCTTATGTTAAACGTCAAACGTCTACTCAACTCGAAGTCAAATCTCAAAACTACCTTTTTATGGGATATCCTAAAGAAACTGAAGGATATTATGTTTTCAGTCTTATTGATAACAAAGTGTTTGTTGCTCGGACAGGAGTCTTCCTTGAAAGAGAGTTTTCTCTAGAAAAGGAAGTGGTAAAAGAATAGAACTCGGAGAAAATCGGGAATAACAACAGATTGCTGAAGCAAAGATTGATCAACAACAGGTTCCACAAGTTGTTGCGGAACAATCAATTATTTTCAAAACGCAAATACCGCAAAGATATTTTAAAGAAGGCCATATACCTGAGAGATATGGATTTCTCATTACAACACATGGTGATATTCTACTTATGGATGAAGATGAGCATAGGACTTATTAAGAAGCAGTGGTGAGCCTAAATTCTGAGAAATGGCTTGAGGCCATAAGGTTTGAGATGGATTCTATGTTAGAAAACCAAGTATGGATCTTGGTTAAACCTATAGGGTGCAGGTGGGTTTTCAAAATGAAAATCGACATGGATGATAATGTACAAACATACAGAGGGTGATTAGTTGCTAAAGGTTTTTGGCAAGTTCATGGTATTGACTAAGATTAAACCTTTTCTTTTGTTGCTATGTTTAAATCCATCTGGATCTTATATGCAATAGCTGCATTTCATGATTATGAAATCTGATAGATGGACGTCAAAACAACTTTCTTTAAAGGGAAACTAGAAGAGGATGTGTAAATGACACAACTTGAATGTTACAACCCGATTTTTAGTGGTGTCAGAAACAACGATACCACAAATCTGACGAGTAAGTCTGTAATAATTATTATTCAATTTGTATGAGTCAATTATAATTTGTATTGAATTTTGATTTCTTGAATTTTAGTTAATTAAATAAATGGCCAAGTTGAAGTGTTTGTCCCGATAGTCGAGTGATTTTAGGAAATGAGGATCGAGATTTCATTTTTGTAAACCGAGATTGTAAACATTTTTGTTAAATATTTACAGAGTTATTATTTAGAATGTGAAGGTTCAGTTTAGAAATTTTAATTTTTAAATAGTTAATTAATTAAAAAAGAGTAAATTGAAATAGACAAAAACTTAATTGTTATTGAATTTCATGATTTAATGGTTTAATTAATAAAAAATGGAGGACTTATGTGGCATATAGACCATAATAGATTTAAAAGGGTGTTTTAGTTTATGTTTGTATTAAAATGTATGTTTTTATTAAAAGTTAAAATGGTAAATTGGAAATTAAACTTAAGGGAAAAAAAACATCATCTTTCTAAATGTTTTTTACCTAAACTTTGAAATGAAGAAATCACCATTAAACGTTTGAAGTTTTGCCATCTTAATCTTTGCATGTGAGTGTTTTCTTACCCGTTTCTTGTAATTTCTAACCAGTATCTCCATTTTTGAAACTGATAAAGGTTTTGGATTTTACCATTAATGAATCTTAATTGTTATTGATGTTAAATGGTAAATTTGTAGTCTTATTTGTTGATTAAGATTATCTTGTAAAGTGTTTTTTTTGTTAATTTTTAGTTAAAGGACTCAATTGTTAAAATAATAAAATTTATAGGGAATTCTTGTGAATTTGGAATAATTATGACATGTAGTTGTATAAGTGTAAATTTTGTTAGCATGAAAAGCTATGAAATTTTGATAAATTTAGAATTTCAGTGTAGGGACTAAATTGTGAGAAATGTAAAAGTTTAGGGAAAATGTGTAAATAATAAAACTTAAAGGTTGTATGCATAAAATGAGTTGGAATATGTATTTGAATTTGATATATTGAATTTAATCATTATATACATGAAGAATTGAATCATACGGGTGTCAATCGGGGAAAAGAGAAAAATTGTTTATTAGTCCCTGCGAGTCAACCGAAAGCATACTCTAGGTAAGTTCATAGTAGTATTGAATAAATTTATATGTTACTGAATTATGTTGTTTTATATTGTTTAAATTGAGTTTTGATTGAATATTTATCAATGAAATTTAACTATAAATTGTTTATAATTGAGTGAAAAGTAAAAGTGTATTATTCGGAAGTTGAAAAATGCTTGTGAAATATAAATGATATTGTCTCAGAATGGATGAAATAGATATATGGTTGCCTCTAATTTTGTTAATGTGATGGATTCAAATTAAATGTTCATTTGAACGTAGTAAATGACTAGGATGTGATCGGCATGACAATAGGGTTGGTATACGCACTTGTACGGGATTGCACTTCAGTGCCTTTATTTGCACTTAAGTGCCTCTGATTACACATTTATGCCTCTATTCGCACTTAGGTGCCTCTGTTATGCATCTATGATGCCTTTGGTGTGGTGTAGTTACCCGAGTATTTGACTCAAGTTGCTATAGTTCATCAGGCTATTTGTTAATTGATCTATAACTTAATTACTTGCCAAATTATATTGCATATTTATGGTTTTACTAAATGATAAATGTTATAATATAATTATTGTTTATAAATATTGATGGTTATATTAAGAAACTGTGGTTATTGATTAAGCCTCTTCGGAAAGTGTGATTTATGTATATATATAAGTATGAATTGTTGGTTTTGAACTGTTATGGTACATGAATTATTTTATTGAATGCTTTGATACTAACGTTAAGTGACATTTATAACAATTTGTCAGGGAAGAGTTAGGAAAGCTCCTTTAATATTCATTTATAAGTTAAGGTAAGATGATATTTAATTCATGAATCATATGTAGATGTTAAGTGAAGGAATTGAATATTTTATGATTATGTATTTAAAAGTTGTTTGTATTAATATTAAAATCATAGGAAAGCTTATAGTTTTAAGTATAAAACACACGGATATTAGTACCAAAGTTATGTGTCTAAAATAAATGGAATATGTATGTGAATTGACATGATCAAATGGGTGATACGTTTTACATGTTGAATCTTTCTTATTGAATGATGTAGAATTACGTCATATTAAATGATTAAGAGATTATACGATTGATATGTGAAACACTCACCTAGTTTTTTTAAATATTTTGTCAGTAAATCGTATTAAATTTAGTATATTCATTTACTTAATTGTAAACCAATGTAAGAGTTTCATTTAAATGTGTAACACCCCAAAATAGGGCCTAGGAGTTTTAGGAGTAATTTAGGAATTTTAGCCTTAGAGTGTTTAGAATTTTACGACATGGTTTATTGGTAATGTATTTTTACTATGATTTTTAGAAAATTAAATCAATTTCTGAAAATGAGTTTTAAATACATTTAATTTTTGAAAAAGGACTGATTAGTAACAGAGATGTTATTTCCCCCCTTCATCTTTATAAAACACACATTAGATTTCTCCCATCCTTTGTGGTTGTTGTAACCCCTCAAACCAGGCTTAGACCTATGGCCCAATCTCAGTAATTCCATGGGCCAGGAAGATGGCGAAAAAGTTTTCATAAGAAAAATCCATTTGTCCTCGAAAGATGTTATTTTGAAAACATCATGTTTTTTTCAATAGAAATTTATTTGTTCCTTTTTATTTAAATGATTTTTTTTAAAACATTTAACGATCATTTGAATGAAAAATCAAATATAAATAATCCATGCAATATTTCCAAAAAAATATCAAAATAGAGATTCTCATACCACAATCCACAATTTTAAAAAAAAGTACTAAAAAGTATTAAGACAAACCCAAATTAAAGTCTATAATAAAATCCAAAATAAACTCATATAGTCCATAAAAGTCCCAAGTTATTTTAAAAATCCATAACGAAGAAATCATTATTCTAAGAGCTTCTTCGATGACCAAATCTGAGTCCTAATTACGAGGATTACCTATGCCACACGAGTAATACGAGTGAGCTTTAATCGGCTCAGTGTGAGCTCGATACAAACATATATACATATGATTTATCATACATTACAACACATCGAATAATACGTCCAAATCATCATATTTACGATTTTTACAGAAATCACATATCATCAAACTTTACATGTATATATGACCATACTGAGACATGCTTATGTAACGATGCACATTTGAACTATTTCCTGCCATTCTCCGCTACACACCAATATCAAGTTCCCCAAAACGCGTCCATCCAATAACATGCTATTTGTAGACAAGCCACCACATAATTGTGGATAAATGGCCACATAATACATTGTGGACAAGCCACCACATAATTGTCAATAACAGCCACATAATTGTAGATAAATTGCCAAATAACCTTTACCTTTCACAAACTCACCCCATGCATGTGATTTAGCTAATCTAACACATATATTTCACTTTTCACATATTTCATATAATTGTGCTCATAACACATATTCTTTAATCTTTTACACATATGCATGTATCATGCTCACATTTTCATATATCACATAGTTTTCACATTAGCATGATTTAATACATATATTTATATTAAAAATGGATCTCATCAAACATATACATATATCATATGTTTAGATCATCACATACCAATTTAGCCATAAATCACATAACATAGAGTCGAGGTCAGCACTACATACACCACGCATCAAAAACCATATATTTTCACATCATTTAATGGTTTAGGACACTTGGTTTTCTCTTGGTTGAGTTTTTCAACTCCAGTTGAGTACTTATTGTACTATTAATTTAATTAATTTAATAAAATTTTATTAAAATAAAATAATATCATATTATAATCAAATCAAGAGTTAGATTCCACACCTTAAATCGTAGATCTGGTGGCCATAATCCTACTAGAAGAGGTTTTGCTTGGATCTAAACCGATAGATGAATCTATCACACCAAACACTTTATGTAGTTATAAATCTATTAGATTTGTTCTAATACTTAATGCTTTAATCATTCAAAATAGTTCTCACCATCACTTATCCTTAAATCGAGACTTGGTTTTGATGTACTAGTCAACACATTAAGGATTTCTTGGGTTGGTGTTGTTTGGTCATTTAAGTTGTTATGAAATTGCATTAGTACTATGATAAACGAATAATAAAATATTTCAATAACAATAAAACACTATACCATTCAGCTAATCATTGTATTCCTAAATGAAGGATTTATGAATCGAGCAACCTCACTTACACTTGATTCAACACGAGATGATCAAAAGATCAATAATGGAATGAGATCAATGATCTTGAGTGATCTAAAAATAATCGATAAAGTGATAGAAATATGTGATTTTTATTCATTAAGGAATCGACAAAAAATAGAGGAAGAAAAAAGGAAAATGTTTTTATCACCAACAAAGTTGGTCCAGTGACGGTGACACTGACAGTGGCCTGACAATGGTAGAGTGGTGGTCTAACGGTGGGGAGAAAAATATAAAATGGAATAGGGTTCAGTCACCAAAGTATGGAAGAAAAAAGAGAGAAGAGAAAAGAAATAGGTGGAAAAGGATGAGATCCGCGATGGTTCGTGGTGGCGCATGGTGATGGAAGGGAGGAGGAGTGAGAGGGTGGCATTTAAGGTGGCTAGGAGGTCACTTGAAGGTGTTGGAAGGGTTGGTTGTGGTGGTTGAAGAGCAAAAATTAAAGGAAGATGGTGGTGGCTCTTTATCAATTTGAGAGAGAAAGAAGATGATGAAAAATGAAAAAAATGAAAGAATATAATGAAAATGAGGGTAGAGGACGACAAGGGCATGTGTAGCTTAGTCAACCATGACTACATTCATTGTATCACAATATTTTGGAAATAAAGGAGGTTTTGGCAAGAGAGTGAGACAATGAGTGAAAAGGGCGATGTGTCTCACAACTTATGGCAAGTTTGGCTTGCTAAAGGAGGAAGGGGACTGCACCATTTGTGGCAACTATAAGGATGGACAACAAAGCTTAAATACACATAGTAAATATATACACAGAAATTTAATTAAAAAAATATAAGAACAAGGGTATTCGAACTATGGAACTCTAGGATAACTAAGGAGCTTTATACCACTAAATCACAACACTTCTTTGTTTTTATTCTCGCGCATAAATTACAAAATTATGGGATCTGATAGTTGTCTTCCCTTGCTTTCCCAAACTCTTCTCATTCAAGTTTTGATTCCTAAACTCTATTCCTTTGATTTCTATCATCCTTCTAGTCATAAAACTCCATAGAAGTGAAGAGAAATACCAAAAAACACCATAGTTTTCTTCACTATAAAGCTTTTAGGTTTTCAATCAAATGCTCAGTTTTTCTTCTTTAAGGTAACAATTCAACTCCAAAATGGTGTTAAATGCTATTTAGTCTTTAAAACAAAGTTTTTAGCCATTATATTGTATGTTTTGAATTAAAACCAAAAATTGGCTTGTTAATGGTGGATTTCAGGATTTTGAGTAAAAACGTGGTTTCAAAGTGTCTTTTAAATGCTTTTGACATGATTAAGAAGTTTATAAATGTAATTTTAAGTTTCATGAAAGATTTCGTCGGTTTTAATGAATTTTCAAGAAACAGCCAAAAACATGTCAAAAAAGTCGATACTATGAATTGAGTAGTTTTGTGTACTTTAAAGGTTGAGAATTAGTCGTAGGTGATTAAATCAAAGAATGAAATTGGTTTTACGATAAAAGATAAAGTATAGACTGAGATATTCAAATTTTAGGTTTTCAATGTTGAAGTTTTTAGTCAAAGGAGAACCTCCCTTAGGCTTGTGCTTTTGGATTGTTTTGTAACACCGCAAACTCGGCCGAGACGTTATGGCCGGATCTGACGTGTCACATTGAAGTTTTTAAGAAAACTATGCCTCTTTCAACATCCTTCTTAGTGTTTTAAAAGATAGTCTTTGCTAAGTTAATAAAGTGAATGGAAGCTGTGCACCAGGTAGCTATCCGAAACATCGGAGGTGAGCCATGAAGGCTGCTTAAGTACCAAGCTCTTGATTGGATCCAATCCTAGACATACCCACAACCATTGCCACACTTTGGTTCTAGGTTAGGTTTTGAGAAAAACGAGTTGGAATTCATTTAAGTAGATATTTTTGATAAACCGATTAATTATGTCGTTGCATTATTTTGAAAACAATTATCATTTTGGAAACGCACCCTAGGTCTAACTCATATTGTTATCAAAAAAATATAGGGTATAAGATAAAATAATCCCAGAAAAATAATTAAAATGGCCTTATTACAACCCAAAACCAAATAATAATATTAATAAGATAAAACTTATAAAGAAATAAATCAGCTACTTATTGCAATTAAAAGAAATAGAAATAGTAGTGTGGCCATCTCCGAGTCCCTCGCAGCTCCAAACCATCTAAGCTTAGGGATTACCTGCACAGCTAGAAACGGGGTGAGTTTACGAAAACTCAGTGTGTAATCCCCAACAACAAACAAACAGTGAATAACACAGTGTCAGTACAGTCTGGGCCAAAGCCTTATTCAGTAACAGTAAAGTCTGGGCCTTAGCCCTTAAACAGTAGCAATATAGGCATAAGCCCTAATTCAATCTCGACATATACTGGGCTGAAGCCTTTTCATAAATCATATCACTGGGCCATAGCCTTTTCATAAATCATGTCACTGACCGAAGCCTTTACTGTGAGCGGTATGGCCCATATGCCCATTTCAATATCACATGTAATATCAATGAATGTATGCAAGCCCATTTGGGGAGACTACTCAACCCACCATCCGCTACTCTCCACCTGTACCAACCAACACACCATGTGGGGAATAACTCAACCCACCCAACCAAACTCTCCACTGGCAGCATAGCTGCTTTATCATATAACTAGAGACCTAGCCTCTTTTAATAACTGGGGCAAAGCCCTTTTTGATAAACTGGGGCAAAGCCCTTTTCGGTAAACTGGGGCATAGCCCTTTTAGCACTTCCTCCATTTATAAAACCCAACCCATGCAACATGTCATGTATGCAGAATGTCATGCCCATATTTGAATCAAACAATCACAGCCAAGTCATTCATATCACCAACATATATTCACAATCAAATCCATCAACCACACAGTCCAAGTCAGTCACTTGCCCACAAGGGCAAAACAGTCATTTTTCATATTATAAGGGTAATTTTGTAATTTTACCAAATATTAGGGTTTTCCATGTTCATTAACAATTATCAATATTTTTGAGTGTTTAAACAATGATCTTTAACCCACTTTATCAAATTCGGGCTTTTGGGCCCAAAACCCCTAATGGGCCCTACGAATGCTGATTTTGCCCACTAAGCTTGCTTAATCCAAATTTTACAACAGTACTAACCGTGTTAACATGCAACTTTTCCAGATTCCATTTTCTATCAGTTTTACCCAAATGGGCCCGATTCCAGCCCATTGAGGCCCAACTTACCATCGTGCACAAAATTACGCTCTTACCTGCTCCATCGATCCAAACATCGATCATATCGTATCTATCGCATCTTTAAGGAAAGGCAAAATCACAAGTTCCCGAAATGCCAAAATTTTTGCATTTCGGCTTTTTGATGAATATTAATCTAAGCTACTGCGAGGGTTATTACACACCTGTTATGGGTTGAAGTTGAAACGTTTCCAAAATCAATCACCTACGATAACCACCACCTATCACTCAAACTTAACTAATCCAATATCAATATATGTAAATCCTAAGCACATCAGTCATACGGAACATAAGGGCATATTTGTCATTTTACCATATACGGGTATTACGATCTTTTTACCTATTAGGGGTATTTTAGTCATTTCATCCTACAAGGGTGTCTTGGTAAATCTACAAACCAAGGGTATTTCAGTAATTTTGTAAATCAGGGGTATTTTGGTAATTTTACAAATTGAGGGTATTTCGGTAATTTTACAAACCAGTGGTATTTTGGTAATTTTACAAACTAGGGGTATTTTGGTAATTTTACAAACTAGGGGTATTTTGGTAATTCTATCCTACAGGGGTATTTCAGTAATTTCACAATCGAGGGTAAAACGGTAATTTTGTAAACTGAGGGTAAAATGGTAATTTTGTAAATCGAGGGTAAAACGATAATTTTGTAAACTGAGGGTAAAATATTAATTCTGTTAATCGAGGATAAAACGGTAATTCTGTAAATCAGGGGTACTTTGATAATTTACAAGTCGAGGGTATTTCAGTAATTTTACAATCAACGGTATTTCGGTAATTTTATAAACCGGGGGTACTTTGGTAATTTTACAAGTCGAAGGTATTTCAGTAATTTTACAAATCGACGGTATTTCGATAATTTTAGTAAACTAAAGTATTCTAAGCAGGGATAACAATACGAATAGGCCTAAAGCCTATTCTCGGCCCAAATGGGCCCATATGCTAGTGTGGCCCTTTTAGCCCAAATCTAGCCACAAATACGAGATTCACCTAGCCTAGTCCAATATTTACTACACAATCAAACAACTTATCCAATTGGGCCCGTAGGCCCACTGGGCCCACATGACCCCTTTCTGCCCATCGCGGCCCGAAGTAGCCATCCTACAGCTAGAGTAGCCAGAAAATACACACCTGATAGGAGACTGGAGTTAATCCACGCTCTAAGCACTCTTAGCCGACGCCCAACCCAAACGGGCACGCCATATAGCAAAAGGGATCAGCCAAGAAAGTACCTTTACTCTCCTCATGGTTCTCTCTATTTAAAGCCACCTTCGCATCCACTATTATGTTAGCTTCCCGATGTGGGATCCTTCCAACATCAGAGTTTAAATTCAACACCAACTCTTGCCGCCCCCTGTTAGCAAAATAAATGCTCCTTGCTTGCCATGGGATTCAAACCCATGCCTCCCCTCAGATGCTCCACACGATACTTGCCACTAAGCCACAAAGCTTTTTGTGTCATATTTTAACCCCAATTAATTATAAGGTCTCAATGCCAAAGTCCAGGTTCCCTTAAAAAAACCAAAATAAATTGCAAGAGCCAAGGCTTGAACCCAGGCTCCCATACAACCTTAATGATGCCACAACCACTAGACTACAAGCTTCATTGTGTCATTTATTTAACACAATAATTTAAAAGCCCTCATCCAAGCATCTAGGTTTTTTTTCTATTAATACCAAAATTTTTGCGAAAGCCCAAGTTTGAACCCAAGATTTCTCTAACACTTCTCAGGGCCATTAACCACCAAAGCAAACATTTAATTGTGTCATTTCATTGCACAATTAAATACCTATATACAACCTCTTTACGGACCCACACTCAAGGCCCAAAACTTCTAGGGCCAAATTCAGGGTGTTACAATTCTATCCCCCTTAAAGAAATTTCGTCCTCGAAATTTTCCACTCTCAGACTACACCACCCCACTTCCGTTGCGCACTCTGTTACTAATAATACTAACATACACCCAAAACATTTGTCCATCGAAGTGGATAGATTTCACATGCAACCAATTTCTACATTTCCAGAACACACACCAAATAAATACTAAATCTAAATTCAAGCGTTACAGTTTACTCTAACTAGAGAGTTCCAGTATAGTGCTACTATCTATAGTGGTTTCTCAATATAGCATTTCAATCTATAACAGTAAACAGAGTTAGAGAACTTACAGATTTGGTGCCGGAGACTCGGTGTGCCACACTTCCAATAACATCTTTCCAGAAACAAGTCAAGTTTTGTTGATAAATTTCAGAACAAAATTTTTAGAAAAACACTTTTCAAACCCCAATTTCGAAAAAAAACAACAATAATTTTCTGCTACCCATACCTTAGCCGAGTTTTGTAACCTGGCTTTGATACCACTAAATGTAACACCCCAAACCTGGCCCAGACGTTATGGCCGGATCTGACGTGTCACATTGAAGTTTTTAAGAAAACCATGCCTCTTTCAACGTCCTTCTTAGTGTTTTAAAAGATAGTCTTTGATAAGTTAATAAAGTGAATGGAAGCTGTGCACCAGGTAGCTATCCGAAACAGCGGAGGTAAGCCATGAAGGCTACTTAAGTACCAAGCTCTTGATTGTATCCAATCCTAGACATGCCCACAACCATTGCCACACTTTGGTGCTAGGTTAGGTTTTGAGAAAAATGAGTTGGAATTCATTTAAGTAGATATTTTTGATAAACTGATTAATTGTGTCGTTGCGTTATTTTGAAAATAATTATCATTTTGGAAACGCGCCCTAGGTCTAACTCATATTGTTATCAGAAAAATATAGGGTATAAGATAAAATAATCCCAGAAAAATAATTAAAATGGCCTTATTACAACCCAAAACCAAATAATAATATTAATAACATAAAACTTATAAAGAAATAAATCGGCTACTTATTGCAATTAAAAGAAACAGAAACAGTAGTGTGGCCATCTCTAAGTCCCTCGCAGCTCCAAACCATCAAAGCTTAGGGATTACCTGCACAGTTAAAAACGGGGTGAGTTTACGAAAACTCAGTGTGTAATCCCCAACAACAAACAAATAGTGAATAACACAGTGTCAGTACAATCTAGGCCAAAGCCCTATTCAGTAACAGTAAAGTCTGGGCCTTAGCGCTTAAACAGTAGCAATATGGGCCTAAGCCCTAATTCAGTCTCGACATATACTGGGCCGAAGCCTTTTCATAAATCATATCACTGGGCCGAAGCCTTTTCAAAAATCATTTCACTGACCGAAGCCTTTACTGTAAGGGTATTGCCCATAGGCCCATTTCAATATCACATGTAATATCAATGTATGTATGCAAGCCCATTTGGGGAGACTACTCAACCCACCATCCGCTACTCTCCACCCGTACCAACCAACACACCATGTGGGGAATAACTCCACCATCTAACCAAACTCTCCACTGGCAGCATAGCTGCTTTATCATATAACTCGAGGCCTAGCCTCTTTTAATAACTGGGGCAAAGCCCTTTACGATAAACTGGGGCATAGCCCTTTTAGCACTTCCTCCATTTATAAAACCCAACCCATGCGACATGTCAAGTATGCATAATGTCATGCCCATATTTGAATCAAACAATCACAGTCAAGTCATTCATATCACCAACATATGTTCGCAATCAAATCCATCAACCACACAGTCCAAGTCAGTCACTTGCCCACAAGGGCAAAATAGTCATTTTTCATATTATAAGGGTAATTTCATAATTTTACCAAATATCAGGGTTTTCCATGTTCATTAACAATTATCAATATTTTTGAGTGTTTAAACAATGATCTTTAACCCACTTTATCAAATTTGGGCTTTTGGGCCCAAAACCCCTAATGCAACATGCCATGTATGCAGAATGTCATGCCCATATTTGAATCAAACAATCACAATCAAGTCATTTGTATCACCAATATATATATTCACAATCAAATCCATCAGTCAGTCACTTGCCCACAAGGGCAAAACAGTCATTTTTCATATTATAAGGGTAATTTCATAATTTTACCAAATATCAGGGTTTTCCATGTTCATTAACAATTATCAATATTTTTGAGTGTTTAAACAATGATCTTTAACCCACTTTATCAAATTCAGGCTTTTGGGCGCAAAACCCCTAATGGGCCCTACGAATGCTGATTTAGCCCACTAAGCCTGCTTAATCCAAATTTTACAACAGTACTAACCTTGTTAACATGCAACTTTTCCAGATTCCATTTTCTATCAGTTTTACCTAAATGGGCCCGATTCCAGTCCATTGAGGCCCAACTTACCATCGTGCACAAAATTGCGCTCTTACCTGCTCCATCGATCCAAACACCGATCATATCGTATCTATCGCATCTTTAAGCAAAGGCAAAATCACAAGTTCCCGAAATGCCGAAATTTTAGCATTTCAACTTTTCGACGAATATTAATCTAAGCTACTGCGAGGGTTATTACACACCTGTTATGGGTTGAAGTTGAAACGTTTCCAAAATCAATCACCTACGATAGCCACCACCTATCACTCAAACTTAACTAATCCAATATCAATATATGTAAATCCTAAGCACATCAGTCATACGGAACATAAGGGCATATTTTTCATTTTACCATATAGGGGTATTACGGTCTTTTTACCTATTAGGGGTATTTTAGTCATTTCATCCTACAAGGGTGTTTTGGTAAATCTACAAACCAAGGGTATTTCAGTAATTTTGTAAATCATGGGTATTTTGGTAATTTTACAAATTAAGGGTATTTCAGTAATTTCACAAACTAGTGGTATTTTGGTAATTTTACAAACTAGGGGTATTTTGGTAATTTTACAAACTAGGGGTATTTTGGTAATTCTATCCTACAGGGGTATTTCAGTAAGTTCAGAATCGAGGGTAAAACGGTAATTTTGTAAACTGAGGGTAAAATGGTAATTTTGTAAATCGAGGGTAAAACGATAATTTTGTAAACTGAGGGTAAAATAGTAATTCTATAAATCGAGGGTAAAATGGTAATTCTGTAAATCAGGGGTACTTTGATAATTTTACAAGTCGAGGGTATTTCAGTAATATTACAATCGACGGTATTTCGGTAATTTTATAAGCCGGGGGGGGTACTTTGGTAATTTTACAAGTCGAAGGTATTTCAGTAATTTTACAAATCGAGGGTATTTCGATAATTTTAGTAAACTAAAGTATTCTAAGCAGGGATAACAATACGAATAGGCCTAAAGCCTATTCTCGGCCTAAATGGGCCCACACGCTAGTGTGGCCCTTTTAGCCCAAATCTAGCCACAAATACGAGATTCACCTAGCCTAGTCCAATATTTACTACAAATCAAACAACTTATCCAATTGGGCCCGTAGGCCCATTGGGCCCACATGACCCCTTTCGGCCCATCGCGGCCCGAAGTAGCCATCCTACAGCTAGAGTAGCGAGAAAATACACACCTGATAGGAGACTGGAGTTAATCCATGCTCTGAGCACTCTTAGCCGACGCCCAACCCAAACGAGCACGCCATATAGCGAAAGGGATCAGCCAAGAAAGGTACCTTTACTCTCCTCATGGTTCTCTCTATTTAAAGCCAGCTTCGCATCCACTATTATGTTAGCTTCCCGATGTGGGATCCTTCCAACATCAGAGTTTAAATTCAACACCAACTCTTGCCGCCCCCTGTTAGCAAAATAAATGCTCCTTGCTTGCCATGGGATTCGAACCCATGCCTCCCCTCAGATGCTCCACACGATACTTGCCACTAAGCCACAAGGCTTTTTGTGTTATATTTTATCCCCAATTAATTATAAGGTCTAAAGGCCAAAGTCCAGGTTCCCTTAAAAAAACCAAAATAAATTGCAAGAGCCAAGGCTTGAACCCAGGCTCCCATACAACCTTAATGACGCCACAACCACTAGACTACAAGTTTCATTGTGTCATTTATTTAACACAATAATTTAAAGGCCCTCATCCAAGCATCCAGGTTTTTTTTCTCTTAATACCAAAATTTTTGCTAAAGCCCAAGTTTGAACCCAAGATTTCTCTAACACTTCTCAGGGCCATTAACCACCAAAGCAGACATTTAATTGTGTCATTTCATTGCACAATTAAATACCTATATACAACCTCCTTACGGACCCACACTCAAGGCCCAATACTTCTAGGCCCAAATTCGGGGTGTTACATGTTTGATGTGAGTCTCTAGCTAAATGTTGATTGTTTTGTTGGATGATTTGCTTTGTTGAAGCATTGGAATCGATAGGACCTTCTTTGAGCAGGGCAAAAGGCAAGGAAAAACTAGTTTAAGTTTTTGGCTTTTCGACGAAAGCGTAATCGGTGAGTGTTTGGAATCACTGCTAGTAGACAGAATTCATAGTGTTAATTGGTAGCTTAGGAATAGCCTAAACCCCTATCTTATGTTTTGAGTGTAAGATTTTTGTTTCCATTGTTTTATTTTTGGTAAATGATGTGATTATAAGAATATTTATGGATTGATTATTATGATGTGATATAACTGGTAAGCACATATGTGTTGAATTATGGAATGTAATGCTGATCTAACAGGTTATGTATGTGATAAATTGATTTTAATGTACTCATATGTGGTTGGATACATGATGGTTCAATGAGCATTACTATGGCACTTTAAGTGCAATTAAATGTGAATTTGATAATTGTAACACCCCGAACCCGACCCAGACGTTATGGCCGAATCCGACGTGTCACATTAAAGTGTTATTACGAAAACTCTAGGGAGTTAAGTTCTCTACTTTTACCAAATCCTCGTGTCAAATGTTTTACCAGTTTAATTGCCTTTGATATGCTAAACTATTTAAGATTTACGGAAGCTTTTAAACCATGAAGTTGAAACACGAGTATTTGATAAACAATTATTATTCTGGAAATACGATTTCTCAAAACTAGCATTTTTAAGTGAATATGTATAAAACCAAATTAAAAATTATAACCTATAAATGTTGTTATTACAAAAACATAAACCCAATATGAAAGTTTAAGTAGGCATAAAACCAAATGTAAAATAACTGCAGTCGTGTAGCCACCTCCGAGTTCCTCGTAGCACCAAACCGCCTATACCTGGGGATTACCTACACAGTTGAAGGAAAAGAGTGAGTTTACGAAAACTCAGTGTGTAATCCCCTATCAGTCGATCAATATACAACATGCAATAACAGTCTGGGCTTGAACCATATTTAAAAATATTCAGAGTGGGCTTTAGTCCAATACAGTAACAAAACAATATAGTAATGCAACCCATCCCAATTTAGCCAACACACCACTCCGTACCACCAACACACCATGTGGGGACAAAGTCGACCTACCCATCCAACACACAAATATCTCAGCAAAGCTGCCAGAAATATTATCGTAGTAGAGCTGCCAGTATCAGTATATGTAGCAAAGCCACCAGTAACAGTACACTTCCTCCTTAACAGAATCCCAACCCCATGCAGAATGTCATGTCATAAATCATACGTGTATGCAAAATGTCATGCCCAGTACAGTCAAATCATAGCACAAATCAGTCATTTACCCTCGAGTGGTAAAATAGTCATTTTACCCTATAGGGGTATCTTGGTCATTTTACCTGCCTTGGGGTCTAGGTACTCTTCTCGACCCATCAGAAGGTCTACAGTCGCCTCGAATGACTCGTATAGCCCTAACGATCCTAACAATGTAAATGGGCCCAAGTGGGCCCATACGCTCGTATGGCCCATTTAGGCCAAATTTAGCAATGGCTATGCGAACCACACAACCCAGCCCAGTATTTGCCACGTATCGTGGATTACATCCGTGTAGAGCCCACGAGCCCATTGGGCCCACATGACCTATTTTGGCCCAACATGGTCCAGAACAGCCTAAACCCATGAGGTCGCCCATGGTGGTCTCTACAGTCTTATGCCCATGATTCGTAGGCTTGGTTTACTACACGAGCGATTGCACGCTCGTGTGGCCTCAAACGCCATACCTTCAACTTTTCGACTTTTTACAGTTGAAAGGGGGTGTGATTACACACCTGTTATGGATTTGAAGTTGAAATGCTTATGAGATCAAACACCTATGATAACAACAACCCCATCATTAGTCTCAAACCCTCGTTAATCCATCAACATAGTATTGAAAATGCTTTAATCAAGTCGCTACTTACCAATCAACAATCGCAACCTTCTCTGGCCCCAAACCATGTATTCTTTCCAATGCTATAACCTTCACAAGAACCGTTAACCCATTCATAAGAATCTAAAATCCGTCATGAATATATACCATGCTTAAATTACCTACCACGAATCCAAAAGATCCCTTGCAGGGGAAAAGAAATTAGCCTACACCTTGGTTAAGAAAAACGAGCCTCTAGCAACATTTGAACGAAAAAGAAGATGTGAGCTTATCCCCAAGGCAAATAAAGAGAATGTGACACCCCTAAAGTGACCCTAGTCGGAAAGCGGTTTCAGGACCCAATTATTTGAATGTGATATTTATTGTCTAAAATATGTGATTATGAAGGTGTGAAAGTTTTAGGCTTCGATTTAGTAAATTGCATGTGAATTTAGTCAAAAGGACTTATGGGTGACATTTTTGAAATGTGATAGGCTAATCTACAAGGACCTAATAGTGCATGTAATCAAAAGGGAGGACTTGCATGTCAATTTTCCCCCCCTAATATGTAGTGGCCGGCCATGAGCATGGGTGGACAAGATGTTATGGCTAAAAACATGTCATAAACATGTTGGGGTAGTGCATTATGTAAGGATTAATAAAATAAAGGGCATGGGCAATAAAATATTAAGTTAGTAGGATGAGAAACAAAAAAAGAAAAGAAAGGATGTGTGTGATTGTCCCCCCCCATTGCCGTGAGTGAAGAAAAGAAAAAAAAAAAGAAAATTTGTTCATCCTTTTTCATTTCTTTTGGCCGAAAATTATAAGGAAGAAGGAAGGAGTTCTTGCTTCATGTTTGGTTTGGAAGAGGATTAGGAGGAGGTTTGGCCATACTTGTATCTAGATTAAGCTCAAGAGCTTAGAGGACCAAAGTTGGATAAAGGAAAGGAAAAAAAGTGATCGAATAGCCGCCGGAATCGTTCGACAACATCCGAGGTAAGTTTTAAGTGATTAAACGTTGAGTAAGTTCAATCATAATAGGACATAATGAGTTGATTTAATAAGATATGATGTGGCCATGATATGTCTTAAACTCAAATGGTAAGTTCATATGTGTTTGGACTTGGAAATTTAAGAGCAAATTGTAATAATTTGCTTTGGACAGCAGCTGTAACAGCCCAAAATTGACCCTAGTCGGGAAGTGGTTTCGGGACCACAAAACCGAGTCATAAAAATAATTAATTTCCATATTCTATGCTTATTATGTGTGTACATGAGTATGTGGAAGTTTCATTCTCCAATTTTGCCAATTGCATGAGAAATTATTAAATAGGGATCGATATGAGACATGGTGAAAATATGATAGGCTAATTTAAAATGGTCTATTAATGCATGTTGTGAAAATGATGGGTTTGCATGTCAAATTACCCAAAATTTGAGCTAGTGGTTGGCCATGCTATGGGTGGAAACATGTTGGGAACATGTTGTCCTAGTGAGGTATGTAGGAAAAAAATAAAATAAGGAGTATGGGTAATAAAGAAAGGAAAAACAAAAAAATGAGTGGTTGTTTCCCCCCCCATTGCCGTGAGCTAAAGAAAAGAAAAGATCATCGAGTAGCCGAGTTGGAACCATCTTACCCAACACAAGTAAGTCATTAAGCATATCTTTGGTATTGATTTAAAGGATCGTAATACCTATACCATTGTGTTTAATGAGATGAAATGTATACAAATGTATATGTAAGTAGAGATGAAATTTGTCGAATGTAAAAAGGAAGTGAAGCCTATTGAGTGGCTGGTTTTCGGCACTAAGTGTGCGGGCAATAAGTGTTCACGGTCATGAGATTGGCACTAAGTGTGCGGGTTTAAATTGTACAGCACTAAGTGTGTGAGTTTAAAGTACATGGCACTAAGTGTGCGCGGTTGATTATTAAGCACTATGTGTGCGAACCCAATATATATTTTCTATAAATTATTTACATGAAGGGTGCGACTTTACCGAGTCAATTTTGGACAGCGGAAAAGGTAAGTACCTTAAGTTCATGGCTAATAGGCGCTATGTTTATATTTGGAGTTGAGCTTGGTAAGTTTTGAATCTATGTGACGATTATAGTTGAAGTCACGTACATAAGGTTCATTGTGGAATAGGTGAAAGTTCGTTTAATTGTATGATTATAACGAAAATAAAATGATGTATGAAAGGCCAATGTAGGACTTGGTATGAGATTGAACCATAGGGTTTAAGGAACTATGGTATAGTTTGGTATGGATGGAGTACTTAACCTCATTTCATTGTTTCCTGTTGTGATAATTTTATTAATGGATGGTTGTGGAATGCTTATGGCTTACTGAGTTATATACTCATTCGGTGTTTGCTTGTCACCTATTCTAGGTTTCTTGGACTCGTCTCTTTTTGCGTGATCGTGCCGTCGTCGAAGTCATCACACCGGCTAGCAAGTTTTGGTACTTTCTTCTTAGTCGGCTTAGGAGAACATTTCGGCATGTATAGGCTATTATGTTGTGTTTGAACTTTGGTATGTAAACTTTTAGCCATGCGAAAATGGCATAAATGTTCGGTTGGGTTTGGTTTCATAACGTTAGGTCGTAAATCTTGATAATTCGACCTTTTTATGCCATATGTCATGGTTGATTATTTTGGTGTTAAAATTCATGATATGGCAATAGTGTAGTAGGGGGATGTTTGACAATGATTAGCCTTTGGCATGGCTAGTCATGATCATAATTTGTGATATGTATGACGAATTACTAGTTAGATCAAGGAGAAATCACGAAATGGGCATAGTTGCTTTCGTAACAGATGCTGGCAGCAGCAGTGACGTGAGATTGAAAAATCACTAAAAATAGTAGGAGTGGAATTAATTGATGAATAAATTATGTATTCGAAGCTCGATGAGTCTATTTTCATATAGAAGCAACGAAAAGATCATATGGACAGTATGTTAAGAGATATTCAGGTTCTTGTGAGACAGGGCCAGAACAGTTTCTGGATTCCCTGTTCCGACTTTGGAAATTCATTATAAATTAACCAGAGATAATTAGGAGTCATAGCATATATGTATAGATTCCTCTCTGAGTCTAGTTTCTATAGAAACAAACGGCATCAGTATTAAAGCTCTGTGCAGGGAGATATCCAAGTCGTAATGCACAAAGGTCAGTGTAGTCGATCCCTGTAACGTGGGAGACTTTGACTAATAAGCTACTAATTGGCCCGACCAAAAATTCTAGAAAAAAATGTTTAGATGGGCATATGAGTCTATTTTCAGGGAAAATTTACGGAACTGGATTTCGAGTTTCAGAACTCAAGATATGATTTTTTTTAAGCGACTAGTACGCAGACTGGCAGCTTGTCTGGGAAATTTTTTTAAGTGGTTTGAAGTCTGTTAACACCTCGTGTTCGACTCCGGCGACGGCCTCGGGTTCGGGGTGTTACACTTGATTGGTATCAGAGCCAGGTTTAGTCGGTTCTAGGACTACCATAGCACGTATGAGTCTAGCTATACATGCCGAATGTTAATGTTTAACTGTGTGATGACTTCTGACGGTTAAAATTTATGTTTTGATTAGTAAATGGATCCCGGTGTAGAGAGAACCTTGGCGGATGACATTGAAAGTGTAGCGGCTGCTCCTGCACAAGGGACACCGCCTGTTGAACGTCAGTCATCTGCGAATAATCAAGGTGAGGGGGCTAAACAAGCCTTCTTTACCATGATGAATGAGTGGGTCGCGCAGTATGCCCGAACCAATCCGGCTGTCCAACAATTCCTGAATTTGAATAATCCACCCCCGGAGCCAGTAATGCCATCAGTTACTGATCCTGTGAGGCTGAGTAAGCCACCTGTAGACTTGATTAGGAAGCGCGGGGCTGAGGAGTTCAGGGCCATAGTTACTGATGATGCTGAAAGGGCCGAGTTCTGGCTTGATAACACCATTCGGGTGTTTGATGAACTGTCATGCACACCCGATGAATGTCTAAAGTGTGCTATATCCTTGTTGCGGGACTCAGCCTACTATTGGTGGAGGACCCTGATTTCCATAGTCCCAAACGAACGAGTAACTTGGGACTTCTTTCAGACGAAATTTCGAAAGAAATATATTAGTCAACGGTTCATTGATCAAAAGCGTAAGGAATTCTTGGAACTCAAGCAAGGCCGTATGACAGTATCTGAATACGAACATGAATTTGTAAGACTCAGTAGGTATGCCCGGGAGTGTGTAGCTGATGAGATTGCCATGTGCAAAAGATTCGAAGAAGGATTGAACGAAGATTTAAAGCTACTAATGGGTATTTTGGAAATAAAAGAATTCGTAACACTAGTCGAACGAGCCTGCAAGGCGGAAGAACTTGGAAAGGAGAAGAAGAAGGCTGAATTTGAAGCTAGAGACTATCGTAAAAGATCGACGGGTAAAGCTCCGTTCTCAGCCGTAAAGAAGTTCAGGGAGGACACTAATAAGTCGAGGACGACTGCGGGAATTTCCATCAGAGCAAGACCATCGACGGACTCCCGAGCTACTTCGGTAGCTAGTGTGGGCAATAATCGTCTAGAGAATCGTGAATGTCCCCAATGTGGAAGACGACACATAGGTGAATGTTGGGGTAAGTCTATTAACAGGGCCTGTTACGGATGCGGTTCGAAGGACCACTTCATTAGAGATTGCACGGAGCTTGATGAGAAGAATAAGATTCAAGGTGCAAGACCTAGTGGAGTGACAACTAGAGGTAGACCACCGAGAATTTTAGGAGGTAGGGGTGGTAGTCAGAGAGGGACCTCTGATACGGCTGTTCGAGCCGAGAACCGTACTCCTGTTAGAGCATATGCCATTCGCGCACGAGAGGAGGCATCCTCCCCTGACGTCATCACTGGTACCTTCACTCTCTTTGATACTAATGTGATTGCATTGATTGACCCTGGCTCTTCTCATTCATATGTATGTGAAACCTTAGCATCCAGTAAGACTCTACCTGTTGAGTCTACTGAGTTCGTAATTCGGGTGTCAAATCCCTTGGGTCGTTACGTGCTTGTCGACAAAGTGTGTAAGAGATGTCCCCTAGTAATTCGAGGTTCTTGTTTTCCGGCGGACTTGATGCTTTTGCCGTTTGATGAATTTGATGTTATTCTTGGTTTGGATTGGTTGACCGCGCATGATGCGGTTGTGAATTGCAAAAGCAAGACTATTGATTTGAGGTGCGCAAATAACGAGGTAATCCGAGTTGAGTTTACGGATTGGGAGGGGTTGCCAGCTGTAATATCAGCAATGTTGGCCCAGAAATATGTAAGAAAAGGGTGCGAAGCATACCTTGCGTATGTACTTGATGATAAAGAATTAGAAAAGAAACCCGAATCTGTGCGGGTGGTTTGTGAATACCCGGATGTTTTTCCTGAAGAATTACCGGGTTTACCACCTGTTCGGGAGGTAGAGTTTGGTATTGAGCTTGTACCTGGGACTACGCCGATTTTGATAGCTCCATATCGTATGGCACCAACCGAGTTAAAAGAGTTAAAATCTCAGTTGCAAGAATTGACGGATAGAGGTTTTGCTCGACCAAGTTTCTCACCTTGGGGTGCACCAGTATTGTTCGTGAAAAAGAAGGACGGAACCATGAGGTTGTGCATTGACTGTCGTCAACTGAATAAAGTGACGATAAAGAACAAATATCCGTTGCCGCGCATCGATGATTTGTTCGACCAACTGAAGGGAGCCTCAGTGTTCTCAAAAATAGATTTGAGATCGGGCTATTATCAGTTGCGAATTCGAGATTCGGACATACCCAAAACTGCTTTCAGAACGAGGTACGGTCACTACGAGTTCTTAGTGATGCCGTTTGGGCTCACTAATGCCCCTGCAGTATTTATGGATTTGATGAATCGGATCTTCAGACCATATTTGGATCGGTTCGTAGTTGTGTTCATTGATGACATCTTGGTCTATTCAAGAGATGAGATCGAACATGCTGAACACTTGAGATTAGTGTTGCAAGTTTTGCGGGATAAGAAGTTATATGCTAAGTTCAGTAAGTGTGAGTTCTGGTTAAGAGAGGTTAGCTTCTTGGGTCATGTGGTATCCGCATCGGGTATTCGAGTTGACCCGAACAAAATCTCAGCCATACTTAACTGGAAACCTCCGAGAAATATTACTGAGGTTCGGAGCTTTTTGGGACTCGCCGGTTATTACCGACGATTTGTCAAAGGTTTCTCGATGATAGCCACACCAATGACGAAGCTACTTCAAAAGGATGCTAAGTTCGAATGGACGGAGAAATGTCAGAAAGGCTTCGATCAACTGAAAACTCATTTGACTGAAGCTCCAATTTTAGTGCAACCCGAATCAGGCAAAGAGTTTGTCATTTATAGTGACGCATCCCTACTCGGGTTGGGTTGCGTATTGATGCAAGAAGGTCGAGTTGTGGCCTATGCGTCGAGACAATTGAAGCCACACGAGAGAAATTATCCAACCCATGATCTCGAACTAGCCGCCATCGTATTCGCTTTGAAAATATGGCGACATTACTTGTTTGGCGAAAAGTGCCATGTATTTTCGGATCACAAAAGTCTCAAATATTTGATGACTCAAAGAGACATAAATCTGCGACAAAGACGTTGGCTTGAGTTGTTGAAAGATTACGAGCTTGTTATTGATTACCACCCGGGAAAGGCTAATGTGGTTACGGACGCCTTAAGCCGGAAATCGCTGTTTTCTTTACGAGCGATGAATGTACACTTGTCTGTTCTACCCGACAATGTGTTAGTAGCTGAATTAAAGGCCAAACCATCATTGATTCATCAAATTCGTGAAGCTCAGAAAGTCGACGATGAATTGGTTGCAAAACGAGCTAAATGTATTCCGAATATGGAATCCGAATTTCAAATTGATGATGACGATTGTTTGAGGTTCAGAAGTCGGTTGTGTGTTCCAAGAAATTCAGAACTCATTTCGATGATTCTGAACGAAGCTCATTGTAGCCGAATGTCAATTCACCCGGGGAGTACGAAAATGTACAACGATTTGAAACGACGGTTTTGGTGGCATGGTATGAAACGGGACATCTCCGACTTTGTTTCGAGATGTTTAATATGTCAACAAGTGAAAGCGGAACATCAAGTGCCTTCAGGATTACTTCAGCCGATCATGATACCCGAGTGGAAATGGAATCGAGTCACAATGGACTTTGTGTCCGGACTACCATTGTCAACAAGTAAGAAGGATGCGATTTGGGTTGTTGTTGATAGACTGACTAAGTCGGCTCACTTTATCCCCGTGCGTACAGATTTTTCATTGGATAAACTAGCCGAATTGTATGTTTCTCAGATTGTGAGATTACATGGAGTACCTATTTCTATCGTGTCGGATAGAGATCCGAGATTCACCTCACGATTTTGGAAGAAATTGCAAGAAGCTTTGGGTACCAAGCTGCATTTTAGCACCGCTTTTCATCCCCAAACCGATGGTCAATCCGAGCGGATAATTCAGATACTCGAGGATATGCTGAGATGCTGCATCCTTGAGTTTAGTGGTTCATGGGAACGGTATGTACCTTTGATTGAATTCGCTTACAACAATAGTTTTCAATCAAGTATTAAGATGGCACCTTACGAGGCTTTGTACGGTCGTAAATGCCGTACACCATTGTTTTGGACCGAGCTCGGTGAAAGTAAAATTTTCGGAGTTGATTTGATTAAAGATGCCGAACAGAAAGTAAAGGTAATCCGTGAAAGTCTGAAGGCAGCCACAGATCGTCAGAAATCGTATGCGGACTTGAAACGAAAGGACATTGAATATCAGGTGGGAGATAAAGTGTTCCTTAAAGTTTCGCCTTGGAAAAAGGTACTCAGGTTTGGCCGTAAGGGCAAGTTGAGCCCGAGATTCATTGGGCCGTACGAAATCTCTGAACGAGTTGGTCCGGTTGCGTATAGATTGATTTTGCCCCCTGAGCTTGAAAAGATTCACGACGTCTTTCATGTTTCGATGCTTCGACGCTATCGATCTGATCCATCGCACATAATTAGCCCATCAGAGGTTGAAATTCAAGCCGATATGAGTTATGAAGAAGAACCGATGCGTATCCTAGCTCGTGAAGTGAAGGAGTTGCGAAACAAAAGGTTTCGTTAGTAAAGGTGTTATGGCTCAAACACGGGATCGAGGAAGCTACTTGGGAAACCGAGAGCTCGATGAAAGAACGATACCCAAACCTATTTACCGGTAAGATTTTCGGGGACGAAAATTTCTTAAGTGGGGGAGAGTTGTAACAGCCCAAAATTGACCCTAGTCGGGAAGTGGTTTCGGGACCACAAAACCGAGTCATAAAAATAATTAATTTCCATATTCTATGCTTATTATGTGTGTACATGAGTATGTGGAAGTTTCATTCTCCAATTTTGCCAATTGCATGAGAAATTATTAAATAGGGATCGATATGAGACATGGTGAAAATATGATAGGCTAATTTAAAATGGTCTATTAATGCATGTTGTGAAAATGATGGGTTTGCATGTCAAATTACCCAAAATTTGAGCTAGTGGTTGGCCATGCTATGGGTGGAAACATGTTGGGAACATGTTGGCCTAGTGAGGTATGTAGGAAAAAAATAAAATAAGGAGTATGGGTAATAAAGAAAGGAAAAACAAAAAAAATGAGTGGTTGTTTCCCCCCCATTGCCGTGAGCTAAAGAAAAGAAAAGATCATCGAGTAGCCGAGTTGGAACCATCTTACCCAACACAAGTAAGTCATTAAGCATATCTTTGGTATTGATTTAAAGGATCGTAATACCTATACCATTGTGTTTAATGAGATGAAATGTATACAAATGTATATGTAAGTAGAGATGAAATTTGTCGAATGTAAAAAGGAAGTGAAGCCTATTGAGTGGCTGGTTTTCGGCACTAAGTGTGCGGGCAATAAGTGTTCACGGTCATGAGATTGGCACTAAGTGTGCGGGTTTAAATTGTACAGCACTAAGTGTGTGAGTTTAAAGTACATGGCACTAAGTGTGCGCGGTTGATTATTAAGCACTATGTGTGCGAACCCAATATATATTTTCTATAAATTATTTACATGAAGGGTGCGACTTTACCGAGTCAATTTTGGACAGCGGAAAAGGTAAGTACCTTGAGTTCATGGCTAATAGGCGCTATGTTTATATTTGGAGTTGAGCTTGGTAAGTTTTGAACCTATGTGACGATTATAGTTGAAGTCACGTACATAAGGTTCATTGTGGAATAGGTGAAAGTTCGTTTAATTGTATGATTATAACGAAAATAAAATGATGTATGAAAGGCCAATGTAGGACTTGGTATGAGATTGAACCATAGGGTTTAAGGAACTATGGTATAGTTTGGTATGGATGGAGTACTTAACCTCATTTCATTGTTTCCTGTTGTGATAATTTTATTAATGGATGGTTGTGGAATGCTTATGGCTTACTGAGTTATATACTCATTCGGTGTTTGCTTGTCACCTATTCTAGGTTTCTTGGACTCGTCTCTTTTTGCGTGATCGTGCCGTCGTCGAAGTCATCACACCGGCTAGCAAGTTTTGGTACTTTCTTCTTAGTCGGCTTAGGAGAACATTTCGGCATGTATAGGCTATTATGTTGTGTTTGAACTTTGGTATGTAAACTTTTAGCCATGCGAAAATGGCATAAATGTTCGGTTGGGTTTGGTTTCATAACGTTAGGTCGTAAATCTTGATAATTCGACCTTTTTATGCCATATGTCATGGTTGATTATTTTGGTGTTAAAATTCATGATATGGCAATAGTGTAGTAGGGGGATGTTTGACAATGATTAGCCTTTGGCATGGCTAGTCATGATCATAATTTGTGATATGTATGACGAATTACTAGTTAGATCAAGGAGAAATCACGAAATGGGCATAGTTGCTTTCGTAACAGATGCTGGCAGCAGCAGTGACGTGAGATTGAAAAATCACTAAAAATAGTAGGAGTGGAATTAATTGATGAATAAATTATGTATTCGAAGCTCGATGAGTCTATTTTCATATAGAAGCAACGAAAAGATCATATGGACAGTATGTTAAGAGATATTCAGGTTCTCGTGAGACAGGGCCAGAACGGTTTCTGGATTCCCTGTTCCGACTTTGGAAATTCATTATAAATTAACCAGAGATAATTAGGAGTCATAGCATATATGTATAGATTCCTCTCTGAGTCTAGTTTCTATAGAAACAAACGACATCAGTATTGAAGCTCTGTGCAGGGAGATATCCAAGTCGTAATGCACAAAGGTCAGTGTAGTCGATCCCTGTAACATGGGAGACTTTGACTAATAAGCTGTACTAATTGGCCCGACCAAAAATTCTAGAAAAAAATGTGTAGATGGGCATATGAGTCTATTTTCAGGGAAAATTTACGGAACTGGATTTCGAGTTTCAGAACTCAAGATATGATTTTTTTTAAGCGACTAGTACGCAGACTGGCAGCTTGTCTGGGAAATTTTTTTAAGTGGTTTGAAGTCTGTTAACACCTCGTGTTCGACTCCGGCGACGGCTTCGGGTTCGGGGTGTTACAGCAGCAGTAACGTGATTTTAGAAAATCACTATAAATTGTTGGTGTGGAATTATAGGCTGAATAAAATATGTAATCAAGGCTTAATTAGTCTAGTTTCTTATAAAAGAGACCTTGTGAGCAAAGAAATTTCCTATAAAGAGATATTTAAAGTTGTGTGAGACGGTGTCAGAATGACTCTGAAATCCCCTGTTCTGTATTTAGAAAATCATTATAAATTGTACAAAAATGGTTATAAGATAAAATTTATATGCTTAGACTCCTTAATGAGTCTAGTTTCAAATGAAATCAAATACAACACATTTTGAATTCTGTAAAATGAGAAATTTGATTCGTCGTGAAGAGTGGTCAGATTAGTCAAACAGCGAAACAGGGGAAACTTTAATAAAAATCTGGTATTGATTGGCCAAACCTAAAATTCTGGAAATTTTATGGATGGAATATATACGAGTCTATATTCAGGAAAAATTAACGGCAAGTGATTTGGAGTTTTGTAGCTCCGGTTATAAATAATTTAGTGACCATTGCTCAGGAAAACAGCTCATAGTGAATATGTGATTTTGTTGTAAACATGGATAAAACTTGTTTTAGTTGCTCATAAGCTATTGATTAAACCCATACTTGAATTCTAAATCGTGATATTGTAAGCTTATGAGTATTCGAATATGAAATGATAGTATGGCGTAAAATTGAATTATTCATTGGAAAGTGATGGATGTAGATTCGGCCAAGACCAAGTCTGTACATGATAGTATATGTGGTATGTGAAGTATATTTGAATAAATGTGAAAGTGTATATATGTGATAAGGCCTAATGGCCGATGTGATGAATGTGAAAGTGTATATATATGTGATAAGGCCTAATGGCCGATGTGATGAATGTGAAAGTGTATATATGTGATAAGGCCTAATGGCCGATGTGATGAATGTGAAAGTGTATATATGTGATAAGACCGAATGGCCAATGTGATGAATGTGAAAGTGTATATATATGTGATAAGGCCTAATGGCCGATGTGATGAATGTGAAAGTGTATATATGTGATAAGGCCGAATGGCCAATGTGATGAATGTGAAATTGTATATATATGTGATAAGGCCTAATGGCCGATGTGATGAATGTGAAAGTGTATATATGTGATAAGGCCTAATGGCCGATGTGATGAATGTGAAAGTGTATATATGTGATAAGGCCTAATGGCCGATGTGATGAATGTGAAAGTGTATATATGTGACAGGGCCGAGTGGCCAACGTGATGGATGTGAAAGTGTATAAATGTGATAAGTCCCGAAGGGCATTTGTGTCAGTACTGTATCCGGGTTAAAACCCCGCAGGCTTTATGCGAGAATATTATCAGTGATTAATGTCCGTAAGCTTCGTGCTCGTACTATATCCGAGCTCTAAAGACCCGATGACTACGTGTGGAGATTTTGTCCAGGTAAGCCTCGAACTAAAGGTTTTGCTGAAGATTCAAGTAAAGCGTAAGATTATACAACTTCACAGTAACAATTGGTAATAAATACGTTCAATGCGTTAAGTTGGTCAGGTATGTATTTTGAGATTATATTTAAGTTTGATTTAGACTAAATCACAAGGTTGTTATGTGATGCACATGTGAGTAAAGCAATAAGACTATTCTATGATTATTGTGCATTTGGTCAATGTGGAAAGTCAGGAAAAAAAAATATGTAATGTACCTATGATCATAAGAGGTCACTATCAAGTGAGAATTTATCTGTCTATTATATATGATGAGATGTGCATATTCGGTAAAGGGATGGTATGCCCGAAGGAAGAGTGAAATAAAAATACGAACAACTATGTTATAATTTGATTGTTATCTGTTGACACTGCTTAAAACTTACTAAGCATTGTAATGCTTACTCCGTGTACTTTGTTTCCTCTGTTTTATAGATCTCATTTGGAAGCTACAGGCTCGGGGATCATCAGCAACTAGTCACACTATCACTATCCATTGTTTGGTACTGCTACGTTTTGGATTATCTTATGGCATGTATAGAATAGACTAGTAGTGAGAGGATATTTTGGTTAATGTATATAAGCCATGCGAAAATGGCATCTTTTGAATGTGTACTTATAGAAGTTTAAATTGTATCCCTGACTGTCTCTAGTACTTATCTAAAGGAATGTTCAAAAAAAAAATTTACTGTTCTGATATGAGTTTCAAGACTGGTAATGCCCCTTTATCTATTCCGGCGACGGATACGGGATTGGGGTGTTACAAAGAATATAGCCTTTCAGCCCAAGAGATACAAAAACTGAGCCTAGAGAAATAAGCCAACCAAAATTCAGCTTGAGTAACTACTTACCAATTAATCAAAAAAATTTCGGCAGAACCCTTGTAAGAAACTGTTTAGGGAAAAAGAGAAGAAGGTGTTTAGGCCATAATAGATTCGGCCAACACAAGAAGAATAAAATTTTTGAGAAAGGGAGAAAAGAAGTACTCGACCATAGGCAAGGCTAAAACCAAAAAAGGGGTTTGTGAAAGAAAGAACACGAAGTATTTGGCCCAGGTATGAACACAAGAAAAGACGATTGAAGAAAATCGAATGAGGGTGAGAAGTCTACCAATAGAATTCAGTTGTCAACAAGCAACACCACTGAAGAGTGGATACAAAGAGAAAAATGGGTAGTAGCTATCGAACCAAAAGGAGAGCAAAATTTACGTCACTAAGCAAAAAGAATCCCGAAAAACACACGGAACCAAAACTTTTGAGGGAGAACTACCTCAGCCGAAACTCCTATGCACACACTCCACTTTTGGCAAAACTCCACTCCACATCAAACTCCCCTTTTTCCTCCCCTTAATCCTCTCCAAAAATCTCTCCACCTTATCCCACTCAACCGCTCATTCAAACTCCCATGACCAATTCAAAATCAGAGTCTCAGTTCAACTCCACTACCTATATAGCTCAAAGAACACAATAATTACTCCATTGTGCAACCCAGGACTCGAACTCAAGTCCCCCAGTAGAAGCAACACGCCACCTTGCCACTAGACCACACGCTCTCTTTGTGTCATAAAACAAGCACTATTATTTATAGGGCCTATACGATAGTGTCCAGATTCATTTGAGAATATCACTAAAAATTTTGCAAAAGCCAAGACTTGAACCTAGGCTTCTCAAACACTCCTAAACCCACTCAAATCACCAAGCCAGTAATGCCAACATGTCATTTGTGCCAAATAATACAAAATTAAAAACTCTAAATTTTTAGGGCATTACAATAAGAATGCATTATGTACAAGTTTGTGATGTGAATTGATGAATATGAACAGAGATCATGTGCATTAAATCAATAATTAAAATTATGTAATTATGGATATTTTGGCCTTGTGATTCTTGAGACCATTGGATATAGTTGGCATGCCATAGGATTGTATATATGAACAGAGATCCGTGTATCCGATGTGTAGTGGTAGAGCCCACTTTTATGTTTTATAGCCTCAAGTATCAAATTATCTTAAGATGTATATATCTCTAATGTGATGTATGCCTAAATGGGTATGAGGTTATTATGCATCATTTAAATGTGATCATAATTGCTGTGGTAATACGATGTGAGATGGACACTTAAGCATTTGAACAATATGCTAAATGAGTTTATTTAAGTTTCATGAAAATGTTAGTATGTTCATATAGTAAATTGTGTATGTAATTCTGGTTTATATCTTTTCCATTTAACTTGTGAGTGCATGCCAATATATCAACTAAACTTGTGGGTTATTAAAGCATGTATACGTTGTTTAGTCTTGTTGGATTATTGTTAACTCTAGACATAAAGCTTTACCTTACACGATTTAGAGGATTGTGCTTCAGGTATGGTTGTTAATTCATAGCCTGTAGATGTATAGTGTCTTACAAGTGAGCAGCTTTAGATCTTGCTTTCGACAGAGGTAGACAACGTTAGTACCTAATTGAGCAGTAAGTTACCATATTTTTACCATGGCATTGTTCCTCGATTATAACTAATTCATTAGTAATCCTAGCCTTTTCAATCAATATTCCAATCTTTCTAGTATCCTTGGTGCTTTTATTCAATTTGTTGCAATTGCAATATACGATAGTACATTTTATTACTTTCATTTTTAGTGTATCAATTCCTGTGTTATCTCTCAAAATATCATTCGATTCATTTATCTTTTCCACTCAATTGTGGTAATTTAGGCAAAGAATACTAATCTAATCCTCATGAGACCTATATTCACTCATCACTTTATTAATTGATTCAACATGTAGACTTGTACAATTTACACAAATTTACACATCATATTAACACACAACAAGGTTTTGGCACCGTTGTTGGAGATTAGAGATTGGCAACTTTAGTTTTTTTAATGTAATTTTTATATTTTTAGCTGTTAATTTGTTTATTTTGTGATCACAATAGATCTTTTATGAGCTGTATGCATAGAGGCATTCCTATTGAAGGACTTTATCCCTTGGATCCAAAAAATTAAAAGGACCTTGGGAAGAAGGAGAAGAAATCAAAGAGCAATGAATGAAGGTGGTAAAAATCAACTAGGTTTGAATGAGCTACTTAATTCGGGAGCTGGCAATGGTAATCCTCAGGTTGCTGAGATGTTTGATGATTGGGATAGACCAATTCGAGAGCATGTAGACCTGAATCCTGGAATAGTCAAATCACAAATTCAAGCCCCCTACTTTGAGCTGAAATCTATATTTAGATGCTTCTTTCAATTGGTTAGTTTGGTGGTTTGCAAAATGAAGATCCTTGTGATATCCCGAATTAGGGCCCAGTCGAAATAGTGGTTTTGGGACCACAAGTCTGAGATAGAAATAATTATTTTATGATTATTTTGAGGTCTATGAAATGATTGCATGATTGTGTGAAAATTTCGTGAAGAAATTCTATGCTTAAAGTGCTTAATTTGAAGTTAGGGACTGAATTGAATAAGTTACAAAACTTACATTCTAGAAGTTTTTAGTATGAAAATGCTTTGGAATATTAATGAGGAGGTCTTAAATAGCAATTTGACCAATTTCTATGTTTATGGAAAAAAATTGGATGTGGATGGAATTTTTGAAAGTTTAGTAAGGAAGGGCATTTTGGTCATTTGGATATTAAATGAAATAAAATGGGAAAAATAACACAAAAATGATCATCTTCTCCATAAGTTGCTGCCAAATTTTTCTCTCTACCATAGCTAGGGTTTCAACACTTTTAAGCCTTGATTGTAAGTGATTTCTATGCCCGTTTTTAATGATTTTTATGTTTTTGAAATCCCGGTAGCTCGATTTAGCTTATGCTAGCAATAATTCAACCTAGGGTTCATATTTGGAAAAAATACCCATAGGTTAAATTTGTGTATTTTGATGTTTTATGGTAGAATATGAGGTTTTAAATTATGCTAGACAAATTGTGCTACTCGGTTTTAAGAGAAAACGAGTAAAAGGGCTTAATCGGTAAAAATACCTAATATTCATAAGTACATGTTAGAGTGTGAATTTGATTTTGCCATGGAAGGGAAAAATGATCAGCATGTCATAAAATATAAGAAAATAGGATGAGGTTTAATTTACGAGCCTTGGGGAAAAAGTGTAAATATGTGAAAGTTTAGGGGCAAAATGGTAATTTTACTAAAGTTCGTATTAAGGGCTGTTTTGATGAATGTGTGTATTAAATAAATTAATTTGGTATTATAGATCAAGAGAAAAGATATTTGAGTCGAGATCAAAGGAAAAATAAAGTTTACGAGGAATAGGCTCAACTATTCTCATTTTGTATCGAGGTAAGTTCATCTGTATATATTGTAATATAACCGTTATTTTAAATCATTTAATGCTATTGATACGATATTATGATTGTTATCATGCAATTCTATGCTTTGTGGTCATTGTTGGACAACATGCAAAAAGTTTATGAATTATGTGAAAAATGTGAAAGACTACCGAAGTATCGTCATTGGTATTCCCAGGAGAATGGTAAAGGAGTACGAACGAGGAAAGTCCCGTTGAACCTTAGGAATAGATTCGGATATTTGGGCATCTGAACTCGTTGAGTTGAGTCCGAGTTCACTTATGGATGCGAACGTCCGAACTCGTTGAGTTGAGTCCGAGTTCACTTATGGATACGAACGCCCGAGCTTGTTGAGTTGAGTCCGAGTTCGCTTATGGGCGGGTTACATGGTAGCTTGGCTACATATGTGGCACTTATGCGAAAACTTTCCATGTATCCGAGTTATATTCCGATATGTTCAACGGGTAAAATTCTAGTGAAATGGAAGAATACTCAAGATGAAAGTGACGTATTGGTAAGTATTGTGGAATGGGCACTTTGGACAGGTATGTCCTTAACCCTCGGGTTGAGACTTGATACGACAACAATAATGTCGTAAGACGATGAATGATGAATAGAAATGTGATATGTGTTTTGGTGATATTATGCTAATGTTGGTTGGTATAATTGCTTTGTTAAGTTTTTTGTTATTTGCATGTGAACTTACTAAGCATTTATGCTTACTCCCTCCCTTCCATTCCTTGTAGTTTTGACAAGCCGGTTTGGAGATCAGGACGGTTGGAGGCACGCTCAAACTATCAACGGACCATCTCGGTATGGTGGCTTGCATATTTTGGGAATATGGCATGTATAGCATTATAATTCTTTTGTGTATATAATCTTATGATATAGCTCATGTATGGCATGAAAATGTTTGAGAATGATTAGCTATTGGAGTGGCTAATCGAGATTTTATTTGATAACACGTATGCTTTATGTGTTAACTAATCTATGGAAATCCATAAATTGATGAAATTGGCTATAAAATAGAATCACACAACAGCAGTGACGTGAGTTTGAAAAATCACTAAAAATAGTAGAGATAGAATTAGATGATGAATAAAATATGTAATTGAATATTAATGAATCTATTTTCATGTGGAAGAAACAAAATAGGTAAAATATTTGTATTTTATGAAATATTTATGTGTTAGTGAAATAGGGACAGAGCAATTTCTGAATCCCCTGTTCTAAATTTAAAAATTTGCCATAAATTGTACAAAAACAATTAGGAGTTTTACCTTACATGTATGAAATCCTTATTGATCCTAGTTTTATTAGAAACAAACGGCATTGTCATTAAAACTCTATACACCGAGATATCTGATTCGTAATACACAGGGATCAGAGTAGCCGAACCCTGAAATAGGGTAGAATTTAACTAATAAACTGTACTAATTGGCCCAACCAAAAATTATAGAAAAAATTTAGTAAGTAGATATATGAGTCTATTTTCAGGGAAAATTTACGGAATTGGATTTCAAATTTCCTAACTCGAGATATGGATTTTCTAGCGACTTTGATGCAGTTACCCACCTTGTCTGGAAATTCTAAAATAAATTGTTTGAGCTGTTTAATTAATGAATTAAGTCCGTTAACACATCGTGCTCGACTCCGGCGCCAGTCTCGGGTACGGGGGCGTTACAATCCTAGATTGCAATAGAGACTTTTCTTGAAGATTTGAGATTCTTTCATACAACAAAGTGTCCCTGAAGATGCCTTAAAACTCAAGTCGTTTCCCTATTCTTTAAGAGATCATGCTAGAACATGGTTCAACGTTTTGCCATCTGGAATAGTAAAATCATGGAATGATCTCTGTCAAATATTCCTACTATGATATAACCTACCCAATATGAATCCTAAACTAAGAAATGACATAACATCCTTCAGGCAACTAGTGGATGAAACATTGTATGAACTGTGGGAAAGGTTCAAAGATCTGCTTAGGAAATGTCCTAGGCATGGATTTCAACATTGGACCCAGATGGAAATGTTCTATAATGGATTGAATGCATAGACATGGATGGTGGATGATGCCTTCGCTAATGGAACTTTGTTGGACAAGTCGTGCAATGAAGCATATGAGATTTTGGAGAGAATTGCCAATAATAATTATCAATACCCTACAACAAGAGTTGGAACTGGTAGGAGAGTAGCTTGATCATTTGAACTGGATGCGATTGCACCGCTTACTACTTAGGTATCTTCTTTAGGCAACATGATAAAGAACATGCAGAAGCCTTGACTGGAAATGTGTTTATGATGAGTTGAAATTCATAAAGGTATGAATAAAAGTTCATAATATTATGTTATTGATGAATGTTATGTTATGTGCATGTATATGTGAGAGTTAAATTTGAGGCTTTACCACCCTCACCCCCTTATTAATATAGTGTTACAATGAATCCGTAAGATTTAGATTGAATAAGCTCACGAGTGTGGAATTACAGAGTTCTGTGATTGAAGGATTAATACTGTGGTCAGATAAGAGAATGAGTCAATAGTAAAGGCAGTACTAGAAGAGATATCAAATCGTTTCGAAGGCTATTTGGATTATGCAAAGTCACTATTAAAGAAGAAGTTGACTTCAATGAAACAAAATATTCAGGTATGATATCTAAAGAATGTATTTAACTAGAAGTTCTACTTATTTGATTTCTGTTAGTGATGGGATAAAGAGGAATCAATAATGATAGAATTAGACAGTGGAATAATGTTTGAATTGTAAAGATATCTGAGTACAGCAGTATAGTCGAATAGCTTATAATGATCTCTTCTGGGTATTCTATGTGGTCAATTGTTCTCAGAGGTATAGGTGGCTATTTATTTTCAAATGAAGCTCTTATCATATGAGAACATTAGCTAAACATACTAATAGATGAAAGCATTATTGGTTTATTTGGGATTATGATTGGTATTGCTCTATCTTTCCCTGGTATTCTATTCCATTGTGTTGATAGAAAAGTCGACTGCAAAATTTATATGATGCTAGTATTATGTTTCTACTGGTTTTTGTTTTGTTGAATATACATAAAGATTATATTGCTTCTGTCACAATTGATTTCAGTGCTTATGAGTGATGTTTTCTTCTGGAATTTCTCTAGGATATCATTGAGATCTTTATCATTCTATATGGGTTGTAATTTTTAGAAATTCTATATAGTTCCATACTTTGAGATTTTTCTACCTCAGCTTTATTATGATTCTATGTGATTATTGCAAGAGATATTCATCTGACGGAGGTGGTTTCAGTATAGTACAATGCTTCGATGATTAATAGTTGAGATAGCTTTATTATATAATCCTTTCTAGTTTCTTGGAAGCGAATTGACATCGAAAAAAGCATAGATGATAGAAGATCAAGTTCAAATCCATATAAGAGTTATCACTTACAAGTAAATCTTGATATATGTTAATGAGTAAAGACGGATTGTTATGTTATATTTGAGTTATGCAGTTTTAAGAAGATCTTTGACTAGTATTCTGAAGAAATTGTGATAAATTGTATGCCTGAGGTATCCTGACAACAAGAAGAAAGGTTTTCTTTGAAAAGTTATTATTTGACAACCAAGATCGATTTAGTTCTTTAGTTTGATTGGTTTATTTGTTTGAAAGATTAATTGAGTTATATGTGTTTGAGTTTATCCTTGGGTTCGGAAATAAATTTTATGCATTCATGGGTAAATAGATGGATAGACTGAATGAAGAATTCATATTTTAGAAGACATGATATAGAATTATATCTATCGGAATGGTTCTATTTGAGAAATATTATTGAAAATTAAAGTTCTTTCGATTGTTAAAGTTTTCATTTGTGCGAAGTTTGATTTGGTTTAATATATGTTAATAAAGTTATAAACAGTTGAAAACACTATTAACTGAAGCATCAATTTTGGTTCTGTCTGAATTAGGTAAAGAGTTTATAATTTTAAATCCTACGTTATTGAATGGTTTGGAGCATGTTTTAGTACAAGAATGTATAGTGATGGCTTATGCTTCCATACAGTTAAAGCTACATGAAAAGAGTTATTTGATGCATGAATTAGAGATGGTTGACATTGTAATCGCATTGAATAGTTAGCAACATTAATTGTTTGGAGAGTAATGTAACCTATTTGATGAATGCAAAAGTTGAAAATATTTGATGTTACAGAGAAATCTGAATTTGGGACAGCAAAGATGGCTTGAACTGTAGAAAGATTTTGAGTCAATAATTGGTTATCATCCTGGACAAATGATTATAGTTATGAATATTTTGAAAAAGAAATCTTTGTGTGCTTTACAAGTGATGAATATGTGATTAATCTTATCGGATGATGGATAAATATTAGCTAGTTAAAAGTTAAATTGATGTTTATTCTGCGATTTGTGAAGCTCAAAAATGTATCAATGAATTTCAAGTTAAAAGAGTTCAACGTGGATTGACTTCTGATTAGAGCTTCAGATTGGAACCGATGATTATTGGTTGTTTCGAGACAGAGTTCGAGTACCGAGAAATTCGTAGATTATACAACCATTATTATATCTAGCTCAAAGTGGTAATTATTTGTTCATTCGGGGGAATATTAGGATGTAAAATAATTTGAGACAGTTTTATTGATGAATGAGTATAAAACGTGACACTTTTGACTTGTATGCAAATGTCTGATTTATCAATAGGTTAAAGCTGATTATCAAGTACTTTCGGGACTGTTAGAATCTATGTTTCTATCTGAGTGGAGATGAAATAGAATTTTGTTGGATTTTGTAAAAGGAAGATGTTATCTGAACCATTGTTGATTGTTGAAGAAGTCTGTTCATTTCATCTCAGTTCATATAATTTTTCTCTTGATAGACAAGTTAAGTTATACATTTCTAAAATTGTCAACTTTTACAGAGTGCCAGTCTCCATTATTTTGGATAGAAATTAGAGGTTTATATTGTGTTTCTAAAGAAAATTACTGTAAAGTTTGGGTATGAGGTCTCATTGTAACCCCGCTTTTCATTCTCCAATTCATGGATAATATGAAAAAGTGATTCAGATTCTCGAAGATACAATTTGTTACTGCATTTTAGAATGTGAAAGCAATTAAGAAAGGCACTTATTATTGGTTGAGTTTGAGCATATTAATAGTTATCATATAAGTATAAAGATGGCATTGTATGAAGTATTGTATGATTGTAATTACCATACTCCGTTGTTATTAGATCGAGCTTTATGAGAAAAAGATTCACAGGATTGATTTCAACAAAGAAATTGAAGAGAAAGTGAAAGTAATTTGTAATAGTTAGAAAGCAGTTTCAGATTAACAGAAAACATATGGAAACTTGATATGTAAAAAACATTGAATTTCAATTAGTGAACTAAGTGTTTGTGAAAGTATTGTTGTGAAAATAAAATTTCTCGAATTAGCTATAAAGAGAAGTTGAGTTCATGATTCATCGAGCTGCATCAGATTATTGAGAAAATAAAGCCAGTGGCTTATTCAAGTTATATTATTGTCTGAACTTGAGAAGATCCATAATGTGTTTCTTATATCTATGATGCGTTGATTCAGATAGGACCTTTTGTATATAATATCTCTTTCAGAAGTTGAAATTCAGCTTGATATGATGTATATAATATCTACTCGTTTAAAGATCTTAATTGCTATGGTTGACTTAATTAAAAGTCCTTATGATGATATTAGACCATTAGTAGTGTTAATGGACATAAATGGGCTTAATATCATGAAATTTGGTGGCTTTTAATTAAGGTTATATTGGTAATTAACTTAATTAGCATATAATAAATAAAACAAATAAAGAAATTATGGCTATCATCTTTGTCATAGCCGAATGAAGATTGGAGAAAAGCCATTTTAGGGCTTGGAACCATTCAGTAACTTTGGAGCATTTTAGCTCGATTTTTGATGATTTCTATGTTTTTGTAACCATTGCTTCGTATTCTAGCTAGCTTGTATCTCCGATTTCAAAACTGTTAAAGTATTTGAATGTTGCCATTAATGAATGCATGAATATTTTGTTAGTTTATGATGGAAAATAAATCATTGTTGTTAGATGTACAAATTTTGTAAAGTGAACTTTGGTAAAAATGTCAATTTTGGATTAAATTGTAAAATATGAAAATTTAGTGGTTGAATTATAAAATAAATGAAAAATATGGGCTGATATGAGAATGGGTAATATTCGGCCAGCATGAATTTGTATTAAATTGAATGAATTGTGATTTTATGTGATAAGGACTAAATTGTAAAAATGTGAAATAATAGGGGTAAAAATGTAATTTTTCCAAAAATGTGTAAATTGTGTAAATTTGATATTATATAGATTGAGATAAACAAGATTTGAATATAGAACAAGGAGAAACAAAGTATCGGATTAGTCAACCTAATTCGTTGTTACAGTGAACGAGGTAAGTTCGTATGTTTAACAAGCATTATTACAACTATGCTTTTAATGCTTAAATATTGCATTAGTCATGTTTGACGATGATTTGGATATATATGGCACTTAGTGTGCGATTTGGAATAGCTTAGGATATATATGGCACTTAGTGTGCGAGACCGAGATAATTTCGGCTATATATGACACTTAGTGTGGAAGATTATAATACGTGTAAGACCATATATGAGATATGGTATCAATATGAGGCTTCATGTAAGACCATATCCAGGATATGGCTTTAGTGCGGTACTATGTGTACGAGATTCCCGAGTATCCTTTAGTATTCCAAATGGTTCAACGGGAAATGGTGATGAAATGTGGTAAATTGACAAGTAAGTGTTAAAATTGAATTTCATATGATAAGTAAGTGAATAATTATGAGAATTCATATGGTTCAATTGATTATATATATAAATGTGATGGTTATTGAATTGAATATAGTTTATTTCTATTTGCTTATGTTTATATAAATGTGAATGAATGGATAAGACGTATTAAAATCATATAAGCATTGAAATGGATAAATTTGTGAAATTCTTTGTTAACTATGTGAATGGATACATGATATAAAGGTAGAATTATACAAGTTATATTATAGTATTGATAATGGCTTAAAATGTGTTCATTTGATGAGATGAGTTATTATCATACGATCTTATTAAACGTTATAGCTTACTTTTTTATCTTTTCTATGTTTATAGTGATTCGAAGGCTTGCATAAGCTTTGTGGTATCGGTTATATGGCATGTATAGGTTTGGTGGTTATTTGTTGAGTATAAATAATTTTGGTGATTGATCATATGTGCTTGATATGTATTTAGCCATGAGATTTGGCTCGATAATGATGTAAGGTTTGACAAGTATAAGCTATGGTTACTTGGGTTTGGTGTTGGAAGTGTTTTTGGCTATTTGAAATGGCATGAATAAGTTATGCGATTTAAAGTATATATAATTTCATGTGATATGGCTTATTTTGGTAAGCTTAATGATGGTTTAAGATAGTCAAATGGCCATTTGTATGTGTTGTGTAGTAGCTTGAGATGTGCTTGGTTTTGGTTTGGTATTTGAATGCCAAATTTGTTAATAAAGTATGTTCATTTAGTATATGATATATATGTGAATTTTTGGCTTATGAATCTTGTTGTTTGGTATGTCATTTAGTCAAGTAAATGGTTGTGATATAAGCTTTGAGCAGATTTGTATTGAAATGGTTTATAATATGATGATTTGAGATTGATTTGGTTGTTTAATTGTGTATGGAATTGGTATGATTTGAGCTTGTGTAGGTATGTGCAAAATGGGTGGCAAATTGGCTTGGTAAATAGCCTATTTTTGTCCACACGGGCAGAGACATGGGCATGTGTCTTAGCCGTGTGTGACACATGGTCTGTAACATCTAGATTTTAGGCCTAGTCAGAACAGTGGTTTCGGAACCTCTATTTCACGGTTAGAGAAATTATTTTAAAGTTATTTTATGTGTTATAGCATGATTATATGAGTGCATGAAAATTTTGGTGAAATAATTTTAGCATAAAGGGAAAAAATTGTGATTTGCTAGCTAAATATGTTAAATTGCTAGAGAACCATAATTGGGGGTGTTTAAAGTGCAAATAGACCCATTTTATAGGCTTGGCCGGCCATAGAGACAAATAGGAGTAGAAAAGTCAAAGTTAGGTATAGTTAGTAGGTTAATTTTGACTAAAAATAAAACAAAAAGAAAAGGGATGTCATCTTTTCATCTTTCTTCCTTCCTCCACCGAAAATACTAGCAAAATAGGGGTTTTGAGAGTTGAAAATTTCAGCAACTTCCATCCCTTGCAAGTAAGTGATTTTGATGATCATTTTTGTTGATTTTTGTATTTTTGCGACCCTTGTAGCATAAGCTAATTAAATGGGGGCTATTTTGCAAAATGAATGAAAGTATAGGGTTTTACCATGAGACCATCTATGATATTTGCTGAAATTTTATGGAAGAAAATGAATCTTAGTTGTTTAATAAACAACTTTTGTGAAGTGGTGTTCATGAAAATCACCTAGAAAGGACTAGTTTGTAGTAATTGTAAAATAGACAGTAATGTGGTGAAATAATGGAAATTTTGGGTTGCTATAGTAGTAAAAAGGGTTCGACTAGGCTCAAGGCATGAAGAAATTCGATAAAAATCGATTTTCAAGACTAGGGGTAAAATGGTCATTTTTTGAAAGTTTAGGGGTAAAATGGTCATTTTGCCAAAAATGTGAATTTTTGATTGTCTAAATTTATTTAGTGATTAAATGAATGAATTTCATCAATTTATATCAAGGAACCGAGATTCGAGCTTAAATAGGAAACTATGAGGTTATAGACTAAAATGACGTAATTAGCTGAAACTGCATTCGAGGTAAGTCTATGTGATTAAATAAGCATGATATCCATGCTATTGTTAATATACTTGAAAATCTATCTTGCTATGACTGTATTAAATTTTATGTTGATAATATTGTGTATGAGAAAGTGATGCCAAATTGTTAATAACATCTATGTGTTGATTGAATGCTTGGAAATTTGATGGAATATGATATTCAATTGGAACGAGTGAGATGTATGTAAATAATACAGCTACATTATTATTATATGTGCTAAATTGATATTGCATGAAATGCTTGATGGTGGAAATGAGAATGCATGGTGATAATTGAGATAGTAGAATTCCCGTTTGAACTATAGGGAATAAATAAGATATTCATGCCATGACGTATGGGTTATTGTGAGCTAACATAAGACATGTCTGGGACATGCATCGACCACTTTATGAGAGCTAGTGTAAGACATGTCTGGGACATGCATCAGCCTCGATATATACAAGCTAGTGTAAGACTTGTCTGGAACATGGTGTCAGCTTGTTGTGTGTCAGTGCAAGACCTGTTTGGGACATGGCATCGACACCGATAGATGAAAGCCAGTGTAAGACCTGTAATGCCCCGATTTTGGGCCTAGAAGTATTGGAACTTGAGCATGGCAGCGGTTAGGAGACTGCTTATAAATATTTTAGTTAAGTAAGAAAGTGACACAAATTACATGTTTACTATGATGGTTAAGTGATTTGGGTGTGTTTGGGAGTGTTGGAGAATCTTGGGTTCAAGTCTGGGCTTTTGCAAAAATTTTAGTCTTTCCCCTTAAGTAAACCTTGGCTTTAGCTTGTAGGCCTTATGAATATTTGTGGGTAAAATGTGTCACAAGAAGAACTTATGGTGCAGTGGTAAGTGGTGTGTGGAGTTCTCTTGAGGTCTAAGGTTCAAGTCGTGGCAAGGTGAGAAGAGTAATTATTTTACTCTTTTTCCATGTGAGAAGCAAAGGTTGATTGAAACTCTGTTGAAGGAAGTTTGAACTGGTCAATGAGTGGATTATGGAGAAAATCATGGAGGAGATAAATGAGGATTTTCAAGAGGAGATTGTGGAGAAAATCAAGGGAGGAAAAAGTGGGATTTGAATGAAGTGGAAGTGTTGTGCTGAAATTGGACTTTAGGCACTTAGAAATTCAGCTAAAGGCTAGTGATTCCTTTCTTCTTATTTTCAGTTACTGACTCTGGCATTTTCATTCTTTCCTTTCATTCATTTGTGCCGAAATATTGCTTCCTTCAGGTTTTTTCTCTTTTTAGTCTATTCTTGAATTGGTTTTTTCTCTAAATTCTTTTGGTTGACCGATTCCTTTCTTCTTTCCTTCTCTCTTTTGGTTTTGCTTTTTTACCAAAAGACCTGGCTTACTACCTTTCAGTTCTTTTGACAACTTCTTACTTTACTACTAATTGCTCTCCTCTTTTCTTCTCTTACCTCCCTCTCTTTTTCTCACTTGACCAATTGTGCCATCTCCCCTTTCGATTCTTGAGTTCATCAAAGTTCATTCCTATTCGTCTGGCTATTCAGACCGATTACGCTATCCCTTTTTGGTACGGTTGGTGTTGTTTTATTAACAATATGGTAAGTACTTTGTCACTACTTAAGAGCCGAATATTTATTCTCTTCTTGCTGATTCTTACCCTCCTTTCTTTTAGGCGTGGGGTTATTTTGGGTTCTAGAGTCTCTTGAAGAGTGAAGGTGACGCTTGTGAGAATTGGGCAGTCAAACCTCTTCCACTTTACTCGATCAAGGTAATCTTACTCACTGTTGTGGTGTTCAACAGGTGCGTGACTGGTTTGGGGAGGGGTTGGTGATTGTCTATTTCCTCTTATCTTTGGATTGAGTTTCAATAATCCATATCTTAGTCTCATGTCATGTATCTTTATTAATGGGTTTTATGGTCAGTGCAGCTATGGTTAGCAGAGTAAACCCACCTTTCGCCAACTATTCTAAGCAGGGTTATTCACTCTTGCGTTTAAGACAGGTATCGAATGTTATCTTTAACTAGGAATTCGAGAAGGGTGATTAACCCTAGTTCTTATCAACAAATGGATTATCGCGATGGAATGTAGGTTTAGGAAACTCTTGGGCTAGGTGCACGTTTCGTAGCAGGTGTGCATTCACACCCCTCTTTATAGTGAATTGGCAATAGCTGAAATGACGAAATTTTGGCATTTGAGGCCTCACGAGTGTGTGGTTGCATGTGGGGTAAACCAAGCCCACAAATCATGGGTGATAGACTATAAAAGCCACCACGAGTGTTTTCGTCGACTTGGACCGTTATGGGCCACGATGGGCCGAAATAGGCTGTATGGGCCCAATGGGCTCATGGGTCCCCCACAGATTAAATTTGCGGTAAGTGATAAATATTGGATTGGGCTATGTTGATCACATAGTTGTAACTAAATTTGGGCTAAATGGGCCACACGTGCATGTGGGCCGACTTGGACCGAGTAATGGGCCTTGGGCCCATATACACCATTATGATCATTTAGGTTATCTGTGTCACTTGAAGCGACTGTAGACCTTCAGAGAGGTCGTTATCTGAGCTGGAACCCTAAAATAGGTAAAATGACCATTATGCCCCTGAAGGGCAAAATAACTAAAATGCCCCTTCATGTTAAATGATTGTTAATGTATGCCATTTATGATGTGTTTGCATTCATGTTATATTATGCTGCATGGGGGACGAGATCATTGATTTGGAGGAAGTATATATTTGTTAGGGTTGCATGGTCGCTTGACGACTGCGGATCTACTGACGGCTTAAAGCCATTTTGCGATTGGCAGCTCTTCTGCAAATTGGTTAGTACCGCAATCGGTGCTACAATAAGGGTGTAGGGATGGGTGGGTCAATTAAATCCCCATAGGAGTGTAGGGTTGGACGGGATACGGAGTGCCGGGTTGGTTGGGTATTTGTGCATTGCATAATTTGATTTTGATTGTGGCATGGGCTTAAGCCCAACTGAGGCTTCTATGGGCTAAGGCCCAAGTGCCACCGTTATTGTAATAGGCTTAGGCCCAAATTGATGTGATGCATGTTTTATGATCGGTGAGGGTTGTACACATTGAGTTTTCATAAACTCATCCCCTCTTTTAATTTATTTCAGGTAATCCTTAGTAGGCGGTTCGACGTATGGGAGGACTCGGAGGTGGCCACACTATGAACGACTTGAAATTTTTGTATTTTCTTTTACATTACTTAAATTACTTTCTCTTTGGGTTTTTGATGTAATAAGGCCTTTCCTTTAATTTTCTAGCTTTTAATTTCGGGGTTTTTAACTCTTATGACTTATTTTTGTTAAAGGTAGAGCTTGGTTTTCCAAAATGATATTTTTTTTTCAAAACATCACGTTTTCGCAACATTGTTGAAATGCTTCCACAACAAACATGTTTTTTTAAGTAAGGCTGGTTTAAGATGGTGAACAAATAACTAAGTTGACTTTAGAATTAAACGAAGGGGCTTTTATATTTCGAGCGAGTTTTCTTAATAAGACAAAGTTTTTCAAAAAAGTAAATTGACGTGACACACCAGATTCGATCATAACGTCTAGGCCGAGTTTGGGGTGTTACAAGACCTATCTGGGACACGACATCAACCTCGATATATGAAAGTCAATGTAAGGCCTGTTTGGGACATGGCATTGACTTTGATGTGTTAGCTAATGTAAGACCGTGTCTGGGACATGGCGTCGGCATCTTATCCAATGTTAGGGGCCAATGAATATCCTGTAGTATTCCAAATGGTTCAATGGAAGATTTATGAGTTATAATGAAATGATAGAAATTATGACCATGTGATGAGTAGTACATGTACTTACATGAAATTGATGAGATGTGAATTCAATTCTTGTTGTATGATTAGTAAGAAATGAATAAGAACATGTAGAGTAACACAGGTATGTATGCCAAGCTCATGAGAAATAATATCGGTTTATGATGCACATTTGGTGAAGATGTAAATAGGTAATTCACACCAGTGAGAATAATTTTGTGATGGCCTTGTGATTGTAGGTCTATACTTATGATGTATAAATATGCATCTTTATTAATGTGGTGAAAATGAATTAATAAGGTGTGATAAACTTAGTATCATTAACTTACACTAAAATAGTTTTAGACAGCAGCCATAGTCCGAATTTGAAAATCCACCAAAAATTATGGAAATTGAGTTAGAGGTTGAATAAAATATGAAATTAAATATTAATGAGTCTAGTTTCACATAAAATAAATGTGTAAGCAAAAGAGTTTCATATTATGAAATATTTAAATTGTTGTGAGACATAGTCAGAATGATTTTGAAATCCCCTGTCCTGATTTGTGAGAATCATTAAAAAATGTACAAAAATCATTATGGGTTATAGTTTATATGATTAGAATCCTTAATGAGTATATATTCAAAAGAAACAAACAAGAACCTCATTCGAATCCTGTGTGAGGATTTAATTAATATTTAGTAAGGAAAGGTGGAAGCTGTCATGTAGCAGAATAGGGGTGAATTTGATGAATAAACTGTACTAATTGGATAAACAAAAAATTCTGAAAATTTTACAGTAAGAAGAAATATGAGTCTAGTTTTTGGGAAATTTTGCAGCTCTTAATTTTGAGTTCCGTAGCTTCAGATATAAATAATTTAGTGACTATGAGTCGAGAAAATAGCTTGACCAGAATATAGGTAAAAAGGCAATTATGATAGTATTAACTTGAGATCATGTTGTAAGAATTGGTGGAAGCATATTGATAAATTGCTTATTATTTTCATGCGATCTTGGTAAGCTATAAAGCTTACCCTCTTCTTTCCACATCTTTTAGCTTTGTCAGGTTAGCTTGGGGTAGGAGATCGTCGGAGGCAGCATCACACTATCAAGTCACTACCATTGGTATAATGAAACATATATTAGAAATTTCAACTAATTGGCATGTATAGGGATCTAGCTTATTGACATGTATTATTATGCTTTGGCCAAATGTATTGGCTTATATTGAGTTATACGTATATGGCCATGAGATGTGGCTCATCTTGATTATGGATTGTAAACCTAGCTATTCGTGTCATGTCTAATGTTTATGATGTGATTATGTTTGTTTGCCATGCATGGTTGGTAACCATAGTATAATGGTAGAAGTGGTCATCAAAATGACAAGTCTTATGAACGTGAATTAAGGAATCTAGACTTGGTATTGCATGAGTAGATGCATTGCTTGTAAGAGGACATGTTAATGCTATGAATATGTCTAAATAAAGAGTGTTTAATCAGTAAAATGAGGCCATGAATTGTGGTTTTAATATATATAAGGTTGTAAGGGTTTATGGGTAACATGAAGGTTTGGAAAATAGCCTAAGAGTTGACTACACGGGCTGAGACACGGTCGTGTGCCTCAACCGTGTGAGAGACATGACCTGGAGACATGGGCGTGTGGCCCGGCCGTGTGTTTCGACTTGCATGCTGACGTCATAAACAGAGAGTTACACAGCCTGAGGGCACGGGCGTGCCAAAGGCGCACAGGCATGTCCCTATGTCCACACGGGCTGTGACCCTTTTTTAGGGGAAAATTTTCTAAGTTTTCCTGAAACTTCTCAGGTTCTCGGTTTAGTCTCGAATCAGTCTCGATGTATGTTTTGGGCTTCGTAGACCCAAATAAGGGATGACATGCATGTGTTTGAAAATTTTTGAATTAAAAGAAATTTTATGGCTCGGTTTTTGCATGTTTGTGAATGATTAAGTCTGGTAATGCCTTGTACCCTGTTCCAGCATCGGACACGGGTAAGGGGTGTTACACGGTCATGTTACACAGCCGTGTATTCCCTGGTGTTGAAATTGAAATCAAGTCAGTATGTTCCACACGGTCTCACATGCAAGCGTGTGAATTGGCCATGTTGCATAAGTCGGTATACCCTACAAGATTGGCATGGCCTAGTACACGGCTGGTAGACGGGCATGTGTGGCCATTTCAAAAGGCACACGGGCTAGACAAATGGGCGTGTGGTTTGCCTTGTGACCCAAGTCAGTATGTATGCCCTGCTTTTACAGGGCCTGTTCACACAGGTGTGTGACCCTTATATGTTTGAAATTTTTTTAAGTTTCCAAAATTTTTGTATGTTATCGGTTTAGTCCCAAACCACTTCTAATGTATGTTTAAGGCCTTGTAGAGGGACAATGTCATTGTGTTGAATGGTATTTGAATATAAATGCTTAAATGTATTAGATATGTTGGATAAATGATGTGTATTTATCTGTAATACCTCGTAACTCTATTCTAATAGTGAATATGGGTGAGGGTTGTTCCACGAAGTGTACAAATCAGAAATTCGTCAATTCATATTCAGGAGTGCTCGTTAAAGCATATAATCAGGAAATTTTCTCTCAAGCCATATAACAGGAAGCTCGCAAAGAGCCATTAATCGGGAAGCTCACAAAGAGCCTATTAGGAAGCTTATCCAGGCTATATAACAGGAAACGCATAAGAGTTTAAAATAGGAAGATCATTGAGCTTAACAGGTAACTCTGAAGAGTTATTATTAGGGAGCTTTGAATAGCCTTATAATAGGAAGTTCAAGAGAGCCATATCAGGATGCTCACAAAGAGCTGTGTTTGTGTCTGCAATATATGCAAGATCACAACCGATCATATAACAGGACGCTCACAAAGAGAGGTGGTAGGCCGTAATACATGCAAGATCACTACCGATCAGGATGCTCACATGAACCATATTATGGGAAGCTCAAGAGGACTTATAATGAGATGCTCGTAGGAGCTGTGGTGTGTCCATAACATATGCAGGATGACAACCAATTTGGGAAATCACGTATCCATCGAATTCCATTATTCAAATAGGACTTATCATGCATCAGGCTTTGTCGGACATAAGCTTAATTTCATATTCATGACAATAATACAATTCACATACATATCATTCAATTTAAAACATATAAATATACAATTTAGTTATACTAACTTTCCTCGACAAATGTTCGTGTACATAAAATCTACTAATCCGTCACTTTCTCTTTTCCTTGTCCTAACTTTGAATTTGGTCTATCCGAATCTATATAAATGAATTTAACATCAATTTATGTTCATTTCAATTCAATTCACATCTTAGGAAAAATTACAATTTTTCCCCTAAACTTTTAATTAATGATGATTTCGTCCCTAGGCTTGGAAAATGAAATTCATGCAATTTAATCCTTATTCCAAGCCTAGCCGATTTTTACATCTAAAATTTATAGCCCATGTATTTCATAAAATTTAGAATTTTTTCATTAATTTTACATATTTTCAATTTAGTCCCTAAATCATAATTTCATCAAAATTCACTTTACAAATGTTGTTTATCTATCAACAACCTTTCATATTCTACCATAAAACTTCATAATTCAACTATGTTCATCCATTTCAAAACCCTAGTTCTTTGATAACTTTACAAATTAGTCCCCGAGATAGCTAGATTAAGCTATTACAATCTCGGAAATATAAAAATCATTAAAAACGGGATAAGTAAACATACCTAACTGATCAAAGTAAGCTTGCTTGTGCTACTTTATCTTAGCTAGGGTTTCCATGGAAATAATTTGGGAAAGATGATGAAAATGATTATATTTTCAGTATTTAAGTAATTGTCATCTTTTATTTTTTTTCACTTTCTAATTTCGTCCTTTTCTTTATTTTTTCAATGGATGAATCATCATCCTTAACAACTGAGCATTTTTAAATGGTCTATTTACCATAGAAGGACCTCCACTTTAAATTTCTATAGCTATTTAATCCCTTTAGCTGTTAAAACTCAATTTTGCACTTTGTGCAATTTGGTCTTTTATCAAATTAAACATGTAATTGGTAAAATTTCTTTACTAAATTTTCATACAACATTATTATCGTATTGAAGATCATAAAATAATATAAAAATAATTTTTTTCTAAAATCGAATTTGTGGTCCCAAAACTACTGTTCTGATTTTACCGAAAATGAGATGTTACATACCAAGACCGCATTAATGGCTAATTTGTGTTAACTGATGTTCAAGATGAACATACTCCATTTACCGAAACCATCACTGTTGATAACTTAAATCAGGTATTAAAATATTTGTATGTTGCAGGCACTCAATTGACCATATCTAGCCAAGAATGCCATACAATCAAGAGGGCTTCCTTAAAGCCCATAGGTAAAGTTTGGTACCACTTCCTCAAAAGTCGACTAATGCCATCCACCGATAACATCATGGTATCAAAGGAATGAATGCTATCATTGCAGTCAATCATTGTGGGTCAAAAAATCAACATTGGTCGGGTCATTTTCCATGAAGTGCATCGATGTACAGATAAGAATACCAGCAACCTCAATTTCCCTTCCCTCATCACTGCTCTTTACATAATAGCTCAAGTACCTTTAAATGTCAATGCGGACGTCACACCAAAGAAGAGAGGAATGTTTAGGGCCATATTTGCAAAAATCCAAGGAGTTGACACATCAAAACAACCTCAACACAGTAAGGCACCCACCTCCTCTGCTAAGCACCTTCCCACAGTAGAAGCCACACCGTCTCAGAGCTCCTTTGAAAAATAAGTTTTGCAATCATTAGAGCAACTGGAGCAAAGAACGTCCCTATAAGAGATTCAAAAATTTCAACATGCTGAAGAGATGACAAAGGCCCAGGAATAGGAGGCATGTTATTGCTCCTATGTGAGGGACAGGGATGTGGCTCTAGAATGGTCATTGTAGAAGAACTTCACCAGGCATAGACTTCCCTGATTTCCCTAAAGCTTTTCTACCATTTTCCAAGGTTGAGGAGAAACCAGTTGAAATCCACTCTGACAAGGCCGAATCTGTGAACATGAGAGCTACTCCTGACACAGTGAATGCAGCTGAGGAGGAGCTTGAGAAAACAAAATCTCTAAATATTGAGAGTGAAAAAGATGTACAAAATGAACCCACACCTGCTGCTAAAGCCATCGAGAAGGGAAAAGAAACTGTTCCAGCCACACCACTTGAAGCCATGACTACCCATGACAGTGAAATTGATCACATCATTAATGAGATCATTGAGTCTGATAAAGAAGAGGAGGATGTGCCACTCCATTCAATGAAAAAGAAGTTGTGCTATAAGCACAGTGCATACAAATCAACCCGCAGACAATGAAGAAACAATCACAAACATCCAAGTTAGGGGAGTTCTTGTAATGCCCCAAACTAGAGACCGTCACCAGAGTCGAGCACGAGGTGTTAACGAACTTAATTCATTAATTAAACAGCTCAAACAATTTATTTTAGAACTTTCAGACAAGCTGGCTAGCTGCGTCACAGTCGCTTAAAAATTCATATCTCAAGTTACAAACTTGAAATCTGTAAATTTTCCCTGAAACTAGACTCATATATCTATCAAATAATTTTTTTCTATAATTTTTGGTCGGGTCAACTAGTACAGTTTATTAGTTAAAGTCTCCTCTATTTCAGGGTTCAACTACTCTGACCCCTGTGTATTACGAATTAAATATCTCCCGATACAGAGTTTAAATTATTATTCCGTTTGTTTCTCATAAAACTAGACTTAATAAGGAATCTGTACATGTAAAGTATGACTTCTAATTATCTTTGTACAATTTTTGGTGAATTTCTAAAGTGAGAACAGGGGATCCAGAAATCGCTCTGGCCCTGTTTCACAAATATTTAAATATCTTATAAAATATAACTCATATACTTGTTTTGTTCCATCCATATGAAAACAGACTCATCAAGCTTTAATTCTATATCTCATTCACTATCTAAATCCATTTCTACTATTTTTAGTGAGTTTCCAAATTCACGTCATTATTGCTGTCCGATATTGTTTTAAAGCTAATTTCACCTTTTTCATGATTTCCATGGAATAACTAGCATTTAGGCATACATAACACTAAATATGTCCTAGATTAGTCATTCCAATAGCTAATCATTATCAAGCATTTACATACCATTCATCAGCCATATCATAAGATCATACACACAAAATGGCTACGATGCTATACATGCCATACTCAAAATGAAACGACTAGCTATACCAAAATAATCCTCGTGATAGTGTGCCTGGATGTGACACCCCTAATTTGACCCTAGTCGGGAAGTGGTTTCGGGACCACTAAACCGAGTCATAAAAATAATTAACCGTCATAATTGATGCTCATTATATGTACATGTGCATGTGTGAAAATTTCATGTTTGAATTTTGTTAATTGTAAGTGAATTTTATCAAATAAGACTTATGTGAGAAAATTTAGAAATGTGCTAGGCAAATGCAAAGTGGCCTATTAATGCATATTGTGAAAATGATGGGTTTGCATGTCAATTTACCCAAATTAAGGCATAGTGGCCGGCCATGCTATGAGTGGAAACATGTCATAAACATGTTATGTTAGTGATGTATGTTAGGAACAATAAAATAAGGAGTATGGGTAATAAAGAAATGGAAAAAAGAAAGAAAGAATGCGTGTGATTGTTTCTCCCCCCTCCCCATTGCCGTGAATGTAAGAAAGAAAACAAAAAAAAAGTGTCCATCTTTTTTTCATTTCTCTTGGCCGAATGTTCTAAGGAGGAAAGGAAACAAGTTGTGTTCTTTGGTTCTTCTTGGCCGGATTGAGAGGATGAAGGAAAGAGTGAAGCAATCGGTCATCTTAGGTCGATATTAAGGTAAGGAAGTTGATACTAGTTCTTGAAATCCTAGTTGATTTTGAGTGAGATATCAAGTTATTGTTGGTAACCCATGTTGAAATTGTGATTTTGGAATAAGTAAGGTTTTCGGCTATGGAGATTAATAAGGGTGATGGTTGTGTTTCATGCTAAATCTAGATGAACAATGGTAGTTTCTTACATCTTGATGATTATGAGTTTCTTTCTTGGTTCTACCTTAGATCCATGAAGTATATTTTTATTTGGTGTTGTTGGAAGTATCGGCCATGGTATATCCATAAGTGATTGGTATCATACTAAATTTCTGAATATGAAGGAGGACTTTGTTTCTGTGAAATAATGAATGCTAAGTATGTATGAAATCATGGAAATGAAATATGAGATGTATACAAGCAAATGAGCATGGTTAGGCTCATGAACTATTCTGTGAAATGGTTATGAATTCTTGCTGTAGATTTGTGCTTTATACGATTTTTTAGCTAAACCAATTGAATTTGGCTTACTAAGCTCATTGTAGCTTACTCTGTGTCATTTCTGTCTGTTTTACAATTATCGTAGCTACTGAAGGCTCGAGGAGAGTCGAGGATTGTCACCACTCTATCGAACTCATTTTGGTATTTTTGAAAGTGCAAATACTTTAAGTATGGAATGTATAGGCTGGAATATCTATGTATTTAAGTTTTGATATTTATATATGTTATGCCACGAGAGTTGGCTAGCAAATGATATGTTTGTGCTTAGTTTTGGTATGGATTTGAATAACTTATTGAAAGATGATGATTTAGTTATAGTAAAACAAGTTTTGAGCATAGAATTGGCTAAAAATATTGGTATACATGTTGTTTAATGTTGCTTGTAGGAATGACCTAAAAAGGGGTGGCAATTTAGCTTAAACAAAGCCTGCATTATGCCACACGGCCAGGGCACACGGGCATGCCTTGTGGCCGTGTATGCAAAGCAGTAACCTCCTAAGAGCACACGTTTAAGACACATGGGCATGTCATATAGCCGTGGGCTTAAGTCAGTAGCTAGTTAAGTATCACACGACCATAGCACATGGGCGTGTCTGTTGGCCGTGGGTGAAAGTCAATATGTATACCTTGTCTTGGCATGGCCTGGTCACAGGGGCGTGTGACATCAACAGAATTGAAAAATATTTCTCAGTTCTGAAATTTATAAATGTGTTTGGTTTAGTTCCGACTGTCCTTAAAATATGTTTTTGGTCTCGTAGACCTTCATAAGAGATGGATTGTAGATGATTGCCTATGTATTAATGTTGTGTGATATCTGTGATTCTGAATTGGTCTGAAATGTTCTGTCTATCTGGTAATGCCTCGTAACCCTAATCTGTTAACGATTACGGGTTAGGGGTGTTATATTTTTATTAGTATCAGAGCTATGGTTTAGTTGGTTATAGGATTACAATAGCATGTGAGTCTAGCTATACATGCCAAATATATGAAACTGCGATAGTGTGATGAATCCTAACATTGAAATGTGTTCTTATAGAGAAAATGGATCCCAATAGAGCTATAGCTAACGATGTGGAAAGCAATGCGCCTGCTCCTGCACAAGGGACGGTGCAAGCTGATTCTTGACCGGCTACGAGTAGCCGTGATGATGAGGCTAAACAAGCTTTCTATCAGATGATGAGTGAATGGTTCACCCAATACATTAGAACTAATCCGACTGTTCAACAACCTCCACCCCCGATTAATCCTCCTCAAACTTCTAATATGATACGAGTGTATCCGGCACAGTTGAGTAAACCACCAGTTGATAAGATAGTATGGGGCTGAAGAATTCTGAGCTACAATGAATGATGTTGGTGAAAGAGCCAAATTCTGTTTAGAGAATACAATAACAGTGTTTGATAAAATGTCTCTGAGTCTTGAGGAATGTGTAAAATGTGTTGTTTCTCTTCTGAAAGATACGGCGTACTATTGTTTGAAAACTTTAATATCTGTGGTTCTGAGTGAATGGGTTACTTGGGTTTTCTTTCAAGCTAAATTTCGGAAGAAATATATTAGTCAGTGATTCATCGATTAGAAACGTAAAGAGTTTCTCGAGCTTAAACAAGGTCGTATGTTTGTTACTGAATACGAACGTGAATTTTTAAGATTGAGTCAGTACGCTTAGAAATGTGTATCAAATAAAGCAATAATGTGCAAAAATTTTAAAGATGGACTAAATGAAGATATTTGTATGTTAGTTGGGATTTTGGAGATTAACGAAATGGTAGTGCTCGTTGAGCGAGCTTGTAAAGCTAAAAAATTAAGTAAAGGGAAAAGAAAAGCTGATTCTGAAGCTAAAGATGTTAGAAAGAGATCTTCGAGTAGATCATTTCAGTCTGTGTCAAAGAAATTTCGAGATAATCATAGCCGTTCAAATGCTGACGTAGGACATTCGAACTAAGATCGAGCTCGATCGCATTCGAATTTCAGAGCTCCTGCTACTTCTGTTGCAAGTGTCGGGAATGTCTGATGTAAGAAACCTGAATGTAAACACTATGGTAAAAGACATCCAAGAAATTATAGATTGAATGACCGAGCCTGTTTCGGATATGGATCTCTGGACCATTTTCTAAGAGATTGTTCTGAACCTACTGAGCAAGAGAATGTACAGAATCCGAGACCGAGCATCACCTCAGTTAAAGGTAGACCTTCCAGAAATACAGGAAATACAAATGGTGGTCAAAGAACTACTAGGATACTATTGTTAGATTTGACGCCAGAGAACCTGCTAGAGCTTATGCTATCTGAGTTTGTGAGGAAGCCTCGTCTCCAAATGTGATTACTGGTACTTTTACTTTTTATGATACTCCTGTGATTGAATTGGTAGACCCTGGATCAACGTATTCTTATATTTGTGTGAATTTAGTGTACTGTAAGACATTGCCTATAGAGTCTACTGAATTTGTAATTAGAGTAACGAACCCCTTAGGCAAAAGTGTCTTAGTTGATAAAGTCTGCAAGAATTTCCCATTATTGATTCAAGATATTTGTTTTCCTGCTGATCTGATGCTTCTGCCTTTCGATGAATTTGATATAATTCTAGGATTGGACTGGTTAACTTTCCACGATGCTATTTTGAATTGCAAATGAAAATTCATTGATTTAAGGTGTAAGAATGATGAGATAATTCGAATTGAGTCTAGTGATCTAAATGGACTACCAGCTGTAATATCTGCAATGAAAGGAGGAAAATATGTGAAGAAAGGCTATGAAGCCTATTTAGCTTATGTGTTAGACTCGAAAGTGAATAATAAGAAAGTCGAATCAGTGCCTATTGTCTGTGAATTCTCTGATGTGTTTCCTGAAGAATTACCGGGTTTGCCTCCAATTCGAGAAGTCGAGTCTGGCATTGAATTAGTACCTGGTACTACTCCAATTTCAATAGCTCCGTATAGAATGGCTTTGACCAAGTTAAAGGAATTAAAATCTCAGTTGCAAGAATTGACCGATCAAGGGTTTGCTAGATCGAGCTTTTCACCATGCGCTGCTCCTTTTCTGTTTGTGAAAAGAAAGATGGCACAATGAGAATGTGTATTGATTACTACCAACTTAACAAAGTGACTGTAAAGAACAAATATCCTTTGCCTAGAATTGATGACTTATTCCACTAGTTGAAAGGTGCTACCGTGTTTTCAAAGATAGATCTGAGATCGGGTTATTATCAATTGCGAGTAAAGGACTCTGGTATTCCGAAAACTGCTTTCAGAACGAGGTACGGACATTATGAATTTTTAGTTATGCCTTTTGGATTAACAAATGCACCTGCTTTCTTTAAGAATTTAATGAATAGAATTTTTAGACCGTATTGATTTATTCACTGAACTGAGAATAGAACTACAGAGTCTACAAGATAAATAGTCGTATGCAAAGTTCAGTAAATGTAAATTCTAGTTGCAATAAGTTGGTTTCCTGGGTCATATTGTATCAGCCTCCGGTATCCGAGTTGATTCAAGCCAAATTTCTGCTATTCTGGATTGGAAGCCTCCGAGAAATGTTTCTAACGTACGCAGTTTTTTGGGACTTGCTGGTTACTACAAACGATTTGTGAAAGATTTCTCTGTGATAGCATATCCATTGACAAAGCTACTTCAAAAAGATGTGAAATTTTAATGGTCTGAGAATTGTCAGAAATCGGTTAAAAGCTCTGTTAACTGAAGCTCCTGTACTTGTACAACCTGAATCAGGTAAAGAATTCATTGTTTACAGTGATGCTTCGTTGAATAGACTTGGTTGTGTTCTAATGCAAGAAGGAAAAGTTGTTGCTTATGCTTCGAGACAGTTGAAGCTGCATGAAAAGAACTATCTGACTCATGATCTCGAGTTACCTGCTATTGTGTTTGCCTTGAAGATTTGGCGTCACTAACTATTTGGTGAGAAATGTCACGTGTTTTCTGATCATAAAAGTTTAAAGTATTTAATGACGCAAAAAGATCTGAATCTGCGAAAGAGGAGATGGTTAGAGTTATTAAAAGATTATGAACTTGTTATTGATTATCACCTGGGAAAAGCAAATGTTGTTGCTGATGCTTTGAGTCAAAAATCGTTATTTTCTTTACATACAATGAATGCTCCTTTAGTTGTGTCTGATGATATCTTTGTTTGTGCCGAACTAAAAGCAGAACCCTTGTTTATACAATAGATCTGCAAGGCTCAGAAGTCTGATAATGAATTAATAGCAAAACCAGCTCTGTGTGATTCTGAATTTCGAGTTGATGTTGATGATTGTTTGAGATTCAGAAATAGACATTGCGTTCCGAGAAATCCGGAGTTAATTCGGATGATTTTGAGTGAAGCTCACAGTAGTAGATTTTTTGTACATCCGGGAAGTACGGAAATGTATAACGATTTGAAACAACTATAATGCTGGCCAAGAATGAAAAGAGATATTTCTAACTTTGTTTCGAGATGTTTAATCTGTCAGCAAGTTAAAGCTGAGCATCAGGTGCCATTTGGATTGTTACAACCAATTATGATTCCTGAGTGGAAGTGGGATCGAGTAACCATGGATTTTGTTTCGGGTTTGTCCCTATCTCCAAGAAAGAAAGACGTAATTTGGGTTGTAGTTGATCATTTGACCAAATCAGCTCATTTTATTCTAATTCGATCTGATTACTCACTCAATAAATTAGCTGAGTTATATATTTCTGGTACTGTGATATTGCATGGTGTGTCTATATCTATCGTGTATGATAGAGATCCACGATTCACTTTGCATTTCTGGAAGAAAATGCAAGAAGCTTTGGGCACAAAATTAAACTTCAGCACTGCTTTTCATCCGCAAACAGATGGTCAATCTGAACGGATTATTCAAATACTTGAGGATATGTTGAGATGTTGTATTCTTGAGTTTGAAGGTACATTGGATCAGTATCTACCTTTGATTGGATTTTCTTATAATAACAGTTTTTAGTCGAGCATCAAAATGGCACAGTATGAAGCCTTATACGGTAGAAAGTGTAGAATTTCATTAAATTGGTCTGAGCTCAGTGAGAATAAGATTTACGGTATTGATTTGATAAAAGAAACATAAAAGAAAGTAAAAGTAATCCGAGATAGTCTGAAAGCTACCTCTGATCGTCAAAAATCTTATGCGGATTTAAAACGAAAAAATTTCGAATTTGAGATCGGTGATAAAGAGTTTCTGAAAGTATCTTCGTGGAAGAAACTGTTTCGATTTGGTAAAAAGGGTAAGTTGAGTCCGAGGTTCATCGGACCGTATGAAATCATCGAACGAGTTGGGCCGGTTGCTTATAGATTGAGGCTACCATCTAAGTTAGAAAAGATACATAATGTGTTTCATGTATCGATGCTTCGACAATACAGATCCAATCCTTCGTATATAATTTCCTCGTCTGATATTGAAATCCAATCTGATATGACTTATGAAGAAAAGCCGATCCGTATTTTATCCCGTGAAGTTAAAGAGTTACGAAATAAGAAAATTTCATTAGTTAAAGTGATGTGGCATCGACATGGTATTGAAGAGGCCACGTGGAGTCTGAAGATGCTATGAGACAACAATATTCGAATCTGTTTAATGGTAAGATTTTTAGGGACGAAAATCCTTAAAGGGGGAGAATTGTAACAATCCAATTTAGACCCTAGTCAGAACAATGGTGTCGAGACCACGTAACCTTTTCTAAAAAATTATTTTAATATTATTTTCTGTGTCAGTGATATGTGAATTTATATCTGTGAAGTTTCTGTGATTAATTTGCAAAAAGGACTTAATCGCGTAAAGTGTAAAAACTGTGTGCTAGATGTTAAAAGTACCAATTTGATTTAGTTTATTTAAGTGAGGGTCCTTGCATGTCAAATTTACCATTTGTTTTAATGGTGGACAAATATGGACATTAGTTGGTGGATTTTAAAATGAAATAGTTAAGGTTAAAATAGTCATTTGTGTAATAATATGTTTTATAATAAAGAAAACATAAAATGGCTAGGCATTTTCACCTTTGTTGGCCGATTATTTGAAAGAAAAAGTATAGAAAAGATCAAGCTAGGTTTCGACTAGCTTAATCCTTGATTAAGGTATGAATTTTCGTTTGTTTTTGATAATTACTACGTTTCTGTGGTCATTGCTTCGTGTTCTTCAAAACCCATGTCTGAATTACTGTTTCTGTTGAAGGTTATGAAATGTGTGATTGATGATTATATGAGCTTTGTAATGTTTTTATATGGATTATGAAAGATATATGTGAGATTATCATACTTTATTCTTGAATTTTTTATGGAATAGAGCTATTTGGGCTAATTTTTGAAAATGAGGTTTTGAAGGACTAAATTGTGAATTAAATATGTTATCTGGGCTTGTATGGAAGCTATGTATAATCGGCCAAGCTATAGTCTTGGTGAATTTTGCATATTTGTGATTTTGTAAAAATGGACTAAATTGTCAAAGTGTGAAAATGTATGGGTTAAAATGCAAAGTGCCCTAAATATGTGTTCATGGATTATTTTGAATGAAATGAATGATTGAATGGTTTAATTTGAATTGTAATAGATCAAGAACAAAAAAAATTAGACTTAGATCAAGGGAATTTCAAAATAGTTGAATAGTCAACTCGTTTTCGTCCGAGATTCGTACAAGGTAAGTCAAATTACAATTACGTGTTAAATTGACTAAATTCTACACATACAGACTCTAATCTGCGTTGGACGGCCTTGAGAGCATGATGAATAAATTTTGAGTAAACTCCAATAATATGCTAGTATCTTAAAAGCTCTATATGTTTCTAAAAGAACATTGACATTGATCTGACATATCGTGTAAGACCGTGTCTTGGACACAGGCCTCGATTTTATATTTACGTGTAAGACCATGTTTGGGACATAGGCATCGTATCTAATTTCGTGTAAGGCCCTATCTGGGACAGAGACATCTAAACTGAATTACATGTAAGACTACGTCTGGGATGTCGGCATTGTACCCGTTTATGAGTGTCTGTATCATTTCTGAATCATCCGATGATAGAATACGAGTTATGGGAATGAATATATAAAATGTATGATCTATATAGGTACCTTGGTATCATAATAAATTTCTGAATATGAAAGACTCTGTTTCTGTGAAATAATGAATGCGAAGTATGTATGAAATCATGGAAATGAAATATGACATGTATACAAGCAAATGAGCATGGTAAGGTTCATGAACTATTCTGTGAAATGGTTATGAATTCCTGCTGTTGATTTGTACTTTATATGATTTATTAGTTAAACCAATTGAATTTGGCTTACTAAGCTCTTTGTAGCTTACTTTGTGTAATTTCTATCTGTTTTATAGTTTTCGTAGCTACTGAAGGCTCAGAGATAGTCGAGGATTGTCACACACTCTATCGTACTCTGGTACTTTTGAAAGTGTAAATACTTTAAGTATGGCATGTATAGGCTGGAATATCTATGTATTTAAGTTTTGATATGTATATTGTTATGCCATGAGAGTTGGCTAGCAAATGATATGTTTGTGCTTAGTTTTGGTATGGATGTGAATAAGTTATGAATGATGATGTTTAGTTATAGTAAAGCATGTTTTGAGCATGGAATTGGCTAAAATTTTTGGAATAAATGTTGTTTAATGTTGCTCGTAGAAATAACCTAAAAAGGGGTGGCAATTTGGCTTAAACCAAGCCTGCATTGTGCCACACGGCTAGGGCATACGGGCGTGCCTTGTGGCTATGCATGCAAAGCGGTAACCTCCTAAGAGCACACTATTAAGACACATGGGCGTGTCATATGGCCCTGGGCTTAAGTCAGTAGCTAGTTAAGTATTACACGGCCATAGCACACGGGCGTGTCTGTTGGCCGTAGGTGAAAGTCAGTATGTATGCCTTGTTTTGGCACAGCCTGGTCACATGGGCATATGACATCAACACAATTGAAAAAAAAATTCTGAGTTCTGAAATTTATCAATGTGTTTGGTTTGTCCCAACTGTCCTTAAAAATATGTTTTAGGTCTCATAGACCTTCTTAAGAGATGGATTGTAGATGATTGCCAATGTATTAATGTAATGTGATATATGTGATTCTGAATTGGTCTGAAATGTTCTATCTGTCTGGTAATACCTCGTAACCGTAATCCGATGACTGTTACGGGTTAGGGGTGCTACAGTCATCAATAAAAAAAACTACGAATCAGTCTAAATACGGCCTGAAGATTTGGTTCATCAGGTCCATAAAAATAGCAGGTGCATTTGTTAGTCCGAAAGGCATAACAAGAAATTCGTAGTGTCCATACCTTGCTCGAAATGTAGTCTTTGGCAAATCTGAGTCTTTAACTGGCAACTGTTACTAACCCGATCTCAAATCAAATTTCAAAAACATTGTTGCCCTTTTTAACTGATCAAACAAATCATCTATTCGTGGCATATGGTATTTGTAACAACCTTAACCCGTGTCTGTTACTGGAGTAGGGTTAAGAGGCATTAATATTCGAACTCAACATTCATGTACAATTATACATTCATAATCAATATTCATTCAAATCATTCACATTGTACCTTATAATGCTCTACGAGACCTTAAAACATGCTTAGAAGTGGTTCAGGACTAAACTGATAACATTTACAAACTTTGGGAAACTTAGAAAATTTTCAAACATTTAAGGGTCACATGCCCGTGTGAACAGGCCATGTGCCTCACACGGTCACCAGACACGGCCGTGTCACAGGCTGTGTGAAAATAAGGCATACATACTGACTTGCACCACACGGCCGAAGACACGCCCATGTGCCATGGCCGTGGGAAAACTTGGGAGGTTACTGACTTGGGTCACACGGCCGTCCACACGACCATGTGCCAGCTCGTGTGCCACACATGGCTAGTAGACACACTTGTGTGTCTAGGCTGTGTCAAAACTATAGGGTATACTGAGTTTAATTTGAAGGGTGCCCCGGGGGACACACGGCCATGTAACATGATTGTGTGTTGCACACAGTTGAGAGACACGCCCGTGGCTCTACCTGTATGGACAAAAATAGGCCATTTGCAAAGCCAATTTGCCACCCTTTTCTCATGCACACCTAGCCATCAAAATGGTATCCTTTCAACACATATATAGAAAGCTAAAACATGCCAATTCACACACATATCATGCATCTATCATCAATCAATTTCAACTACTGAATTCCATATTCAAACATACCAAATCATTAAGCTAAACTCATCACAACTTACATACCTACAAAATGCATTTACTCATCAAATTATCATCTATATCATGACACAATTTGCACCATATCATCATCTCAAAATCAAACCACAGTATGCCAATCTTCCAAGGATTAATACACCAACTTACAACTATCCAAAATAACTAACACATAACCACACCAATTAAGCCAACATATAAGGCATTATATGCATCACATATATATCGCTTACCAAACACAATACAAGCCAACTTAAAAGGCCATACATAACAACATTTACAAGCCAAATCTCATGGCTAATATTATAACTCAAAACCTACCAATATGACACTAGCCTATACATGTCATATACCATATATACAAAGCTCCCAAAAGTACCAACGAGATGATTGATAGTGTAATGACGTTTCCCAACGATCCCTGAGTCTGAGCTAGCTTCGATAATCTATAAAACATGGAAAGAACACACAAAGTAAGCTTTAAAAGCTTAGTAAGGCATATAAATATAAAGCCATCATATGAACCTTTGCATATCAATTCAAATATGCTAAACATAACTAATCACACACACAAGTTCACAAACCCTTCTCATTGAACACATATTCAATATCATGATCAAATTCATCATTTACGTATCTTCTCAATACTTGTATGAATCTCGTATGTACCTGGGTCACTTAGCTCATTCACATATTCTTTACCAACTTGACTTTTCCCGTTGAACCGTTCAAAATCATTAAGGATACTCGACAAACAAATACAGCTCATACAATGCCATATCCCAGATATGGTCTTACATGTTATCACATATCGATGCCATTGTTCCAAACAAGGTCTTACACGAAATCAATTAACGATGCCAATGTCCTAGACATGGTCATATACGTAATCTCAATACAATGCCAATGTCCCAGACATGGTCTTACATGTAATCACATCTCGGTAACCTAATGTCATGACATTCGTATCCTATACTATTCCTAAGGTTTGTACAGGACTTTCGGATGTTGTAACTCTATCAATTCTTGTTCGTAATTGCTCGTTCAACATTTATAACATTTCAATGACAAGTAAACACATATAATTCAATTTAAAGACATTTATTTGCATATGAACTTACCTCAAAATTGGAATAGAGGAACCGGATCGACTATTCGATAACTTTCGACTTCCCCCGATCTAAATCCAATTTCTTTCGTTCTTGATCTATATACATTCAAAATTAACTCTTTTATTCAACAACACATTCTATTTCATCCACAAACACATATTTGGGAATTTTTTCACTTTAGACCCTAAAGTTTCGCATTTGTTCAATTTAGTCCCTATTCATAAATACACAAAATTCACAAAATTCAATATGACCCATGCTTAGCTGAACTCTCTATAGGTCCCTAGCAATTATTTATTTCACAATTTATCCCCTCCATTTACACTTTTCTCAATTAAATCCCTAATTGACATTTTTGTCAAAAATTACTTTACAAAACATGTATATCAAACACCAAGCATGCATAATTCATCATCAAACATCATAAAACTCATGGATTCATCAATGGAATTTTTCAAAATCACTAACAAACTAAAAAATTAAGGTTCGGGCTAGCTAGTACTCAAAGCAACGATCACAAAAATATAGAAATCATCAAAAGCCGAGCTCAAAACATACCTTAATCAAGCTAGATAAGTGTCAAACCCAAAATTCTCTCCAAAGCTTTATTTTGTTTTTGCATATTCAGTTGAAAGAGATGAGTAAATTGCTACCATTTTGTTTCTTTTAATTAATATTAACTTTAATTACAAATTTACTATATTACCCTTAGTTATAAACATATAAAATCAATTAATGGATGTCCATTAATGTCCATTAATACTATCTATGGTCTAATTGCTACATAAGGACCTTTCATTTAATAAGCCATATAAATTAAGCACTTTAAACAAGTAGAATACAACTTTTGCATTTTACGCGATTAAGTCCTTTTTCTTAAATTGAGCAATTAAACAATAAAATTAGCTTACGAAATTTCACACATACATATTCACATGTTGTAAACACCAAAAATAATATTAAAATAATTTTAAAACCTCGGATTTGTTGTCCCAAAACCACTGTTTCGAATTAGCCAAAACCGGGCTGTTACAGTATTTATTCTTGATCGTCACTTTGTTAAGCTTTCGATAGTCTATACACATTCTCATCGTGCCGTCTTTCTTTTTCACAAATAACACCAGTGCACCTCAAGGAAAAAACTCGGTCTGGCAAAACCTCTATCTGTTAATTCTTACAATTGAGCTTTTAATTCTTTTAACTCTGTCGGAGCCATTCTGTACGGAGCTATTGATATTGGCGTTGTACCTGATACTAATTCAATACCAAATTCAACCTCTCTGATAGGCGGTAAACCTGGTAACTCTTCAGGAAATACAACTAGATACTCGCACACAACTGGTACTGATTCAATCTTTGTTTCTGCCACTTTCGTATTAAGTACATAGGGAAGATAAGCTTCACATCCTTTTCTTGCAAATCTTTGTGCTAACATAGACGAGATCACAACTGGTAAACTATTCAGATCATCAGATTCAATTCTAATAGTCTCATTGTTCTGACATTTCAAGTCAATTGTCTTTCATCTATAATCCACTATAGTATTATGCATCGTTAGCCAATCCATACCCAAAATCATATCAAATTCATCGAATGGCAACAACATTAGATTAGCCAGAAAACAAAAATCCTGGTGCATTAACAGACAGTTCTTATAAACTTTGTCAACCAAAACAAATTTTCCTAAGGGGTTTGATACTCTAATAACAAATTCAGTAGACTCTATAGGAAAAGTCTTACTAGATACTAAAATCATACATATATAAGAATGAGTTGACCCTGGATCTATCAATGCAATCACATCAGTTTCATAGATAGTGAAAGTACCCATGATCGACTAAATTAATCTCGGGATTTCTTTGATGAAAGTTATATGACTTACTCATTGATCTTTTTTCGAGTCTCTAGCTTTTGATTCTGCTTTTCTCTTCTATTTGCTAAGATCCTTGGCTTTACAAGCCCTTTCAACCAACACTACAAATTCTTTCAACTCTAGTATTTCGACTAGTAGTTTTATATATTCGTTCAATATGTCAATGAACCGTTTACACATAATCTCCTAAGTGGACACATACTCTGAAGCATACTTGCTTAACCGTACGAATTCTCTTAAATACTCGATGACAGTCATGCAGCCTTGCTTTAACTCTAAAAATTCTTTATGCTTTTGATTAAGGAATCATTGTCTTATATGTTTCTTTCGAAACTCCATTTGAAAGAATTCCCAGGCCACTCGTTCTCTCAAAACCACAAATATCAACGTGTTCCACCATTGATACGTAGTATCTCTCCACAAGGATACAACACATTTAATACATTCATTAGGAGTACAAGATAATTCATCAAATATTTGAATCGCATTTCGAGCTGGAACTTAGCTCTCTCAGCATCATCATTCGTAGTAGCTCAGAAGTCTTCAGCTTTATGTTTACGAATCTTGTCCACTGGCTGTTTGTTCAACTGTATCAGATTTATAACTTGAGGAACAATAGAGATTTATTGAGGATTAGGTAGGGGTGGGGGTTGTTGAACACCCGAATTCGTCCAGACATATTGTGTGAACCATTCATTCATCATCTGGAAAAAAGCTTGTTTAGCCTCTCCATCGTGGCTACTCGTTACCTGGCTAGAATCAGATGGCCTCGTCACTTGAGCAGGAGCTAGGGCATTACTCTCTACATCATCCGCTATAGCTAGTTCGAGATCCATAGCTATACGAAAACACAACTTAAGCTGTCAGGAACCATCACACTATCGAAGAGTATATATATGGCATGTATAACTAGACTCCCACACACACTACGTCAGTCCTAGAATCGACTAAACTGTAGCTCTAATACCAATAAAATGTAACACCCCTAACCCATATCCATCACCGAAATAAGGTTACAAGGTATTATCGATCAATACACAACATATAACATTCATTCTCATACATCATTCAATACAACCACATTGTCCCTTATATAGACCTACGAGGCCTTTAACATGCTTTCGAAGTGGTTCGGGACTAAACCGATAACATACAAAAATTTTAAAAAACTTTGAAATTTTTCTTGTAAATAGAGGTCACACGTCGATGTGAACTAGCCGTATGCCTTACACGGCTAGTAGACACGCTCGTGTCTTAGGCCGTATGGAAACAGGGCATACATACTGACTTGTATGACACGGTCGAGAACACACCCATGTGCTAGGCCATGTGAAAATTAGAGAGTATACTGACTTGGGTCACACGGCCAACCACATGCCTGTGTGTCTAGCCCGTGTGCCCTTTAGGGGGTATACTGACTTATACCACACGACAAGTCACACGCCTGTTTGTGAGACCGTGTGGAGCATACTGACTTCGATTCAACTTCAACACCAGGGGACACATGGCCGTGTAGCATAACCGTGTGTCTCAAAGGCTGAGATACACGCCTGTGTCTCTTCCCGTGTGGACAAAAATAAGCTGTTTACAAAGCCTTTGCCACCTTTTTTACACATACTTACACAAGCTCATAAGGTATCATTTTAAGACACAATTATGCAGCCAAAGGTCATCAACCAATACATAATCATACCATATCCATCTCAACTAATTCAACACTCAATTCCATAACATATACTTATTCAAATATGAAACAATTTAATTTGCTTTCCTAAGCATAATTCACATGTATAATTCATTTAGCAAAACTAATCCAAACATACATAACCACTTCAATTCCATTCATTCATTATAAGTTTATTACCAAACATTAAAAGTAGAACTATTTGCACAACATAAGCACCAATAAGTTCATCATTTTATGCCACCTCAAATGGCCAAAATACATATCCATCAAACATACCAAAATGACTTAAGCCTATACATGCCATATACCATATATACATAACTTCAAAAGTATCAAAATAGATGATCGATAGTGCAATGAAGTCTCTGACGATTCTTAGATCCGAGCTAGCTTCGTAGATCTATAAAACATTGAAAAATTAAATAGCTATAAAACTTAGTAAATTTGTATGTGAATATGAAATAATCACAACATTCATATAGCAATTCAAAATAGATAATATCATTAACATTTAAAGCATCAATTCATGAGCTAACATAAACTGTATTCATATCATCATTCAAGAGTTCTCAACTTCATCTAACTCGATACTTGAATAGTATTCCATACATACCTATATCGATACTTTTCTATTTCTCATCAATACTCTTATCAAACCTCTCCGGTTCATAAGTGCTTACAATGCAAGTTCATCGATTTTTCAATGCCATAGTCCAAATGTGGTCTTACACATACATTGCCAAGGTCCTGCCGTGGTTTTTTATTCACATGCCATAACCCGATTATGGTTTTATTATTCGACTACGATAGCCCAGCTATGGTCTTATTTGGCAACTTTCTTTATTAAACTCGTACATTTCAAGTAATATCTCAGCATTTATCTAATAGAATAAAAACCATCTCAATTTCATTTGCTCAATAAATGTATACACATTTAAGTTCAATTATACGAACTTACTTCGTATACAGAATTGACGGATCGAGTCGACTACTCGATAACTTTGTTTTTTCCCTGATCTAAATTCAAATTCTTTCTTTGTTGGTCTATATGAATTCAAAATTGAATTATTCAATTATGTATTCTTTCAATTTAGTCCAAAAACACACACTTGGGCATTTTTACACATTAGCTCCTAAATTACACATTTAATCAATTTAGTCCTTATTTCACAATTACACAGAATTCACATAATTTCTTTAAGCCAAATCTTGGTCGAATTACATATAAGTCCCTAACAGCCCAAAACTTTCATTTATTTCACATTTTAACCACACTTTCTCAACATTTATCAATTTAGCCCCTAATATGCATTTTCATCAAAAATTACTTTACAAAACATGAAAATCTATCACCAAGCTTTCATAAACTATCATTAAATCCCAAAGAACACATGGATTCAACAATGGAAACTCTCAAAATCTTTAACAGTTTTGAATTTTAAGGTACGGGCTAGCTAATTACTAAGCAACGATCTAAAAAACATAGAAATCATTAAAAAGGGACGAAACATTCTATAGCCGAATATTTGAAGCTCTATCCATGGTGTTTTTCTCAACTTCAATCGGTTAAACTTAAAAAATAGACCAAAAATGATTTTATTTAACTTATTAATTCATTATTTAACCATTTACAATTATAACCTTTAATATAAACATCTAAAAACACATTATGAATGTCCATTAATGTCCATTAACCTTTAAAATGGTATAATGACCATTTAAGGCCATCAGATTTAAAAACCAAGGCTGATTGACACCTGTAACTAATAGCATGCAACTTTTGAATTTTACGCGATTTAGTCCGTTTTCTCAAATTGACTAATTAAACGATAAAATTAATTCACGTATTCTTCACACATATCAAATAGCATGCTGTAAAACCAAAAATAATATTAAAATAATTTTTTGACCTCAAACTTGTGGTTCTAAAACCATTATTCCAATTTAGCTAAAACCGGGCTGTTACGTATTATCTCAACATCGGCACATGAAACACATTATGAATTCTTTCGAACTCTGTCGGTAAAGCTAACCGATATGCCACTAGACCTATCCTTTCAATAATTTCATACGGCCCAATGAAACGTGGATTCAACTTGCCTTTACCGCTGGATCTGAGAATCTTATTCCACGAAGATACTTTCAAAAATACTTCATCCCCATCTTGAAACTCAATATCTTTTCTTTTCAAATCTGCATATGACTTTTTTTTGGTCTGAAGCTGCTTTCAAACAATCATGAATTACATGTACTTTTTCTTTAGTTTCCTTAACCAAGTCAACCCCGTGAGTTTGTTTCTCGTTAGTCTCGGTCCAATACAAAGGCATTCGGCACTTGCAGCCATACAATGCTTCATAAGGTGCCATTTTTATATTCGACCAATGGTATATATTTTTCCCAACTACCCTCAAATTCTAGAACACAGCATCAAAGCATATCTTCAAGTATCTGAATTACCCTTTTGGATTGACTGTCGATCTATAGATGAAATGCAGTACTAAAATTCAATTTCGTACCCAAGGCTTCTTGTAACTATTTCCAAAACCTCAAAGTAAACCTCAGATCCCTATCTAAGATAATAGAGATAGGCACCCCGTGTACTCTCACAATCTCAACAATGTACAACTCAGTTAGCTTATTAAGTGAGTAATCAGTACATATTAGTATAAAGTGAGCCAATTTCGTCATTCTATCAACAACAACCCAGATGGCATCTTTCTTTTTTCAGAGTCAAAGGCAAACCCGTTACAAAATCCATCGTCATCCTATCCCATTTCCACTCGGGTACCATCACTGGTTGAAGTAAACCCAAAGGTACTTGGTGTTTAACTTTTACTTGTTGACAAATCAGACATCTCGAAACAAACTCAGAGATATCTCCTTTCATGCCTGACCACCAATACATTTTCTTCAAGTCATTATACATTTTTCTACTACTCGGATTGTAATAGCCCGTTTTTAGGGTTAATCAAAAAAGTGGTTTGACACCACAATTTGAAGTCAAAATATATATTTTATTATTTTATTAAGGTTTACAATATGATAGAATGTTTGTATGAAAATTTCGTGAAGAAATTTTACCGTTTGGGTGGTTAATTCGGTAAAAAGGACTAAATCCCGTAAAGTGAAAAAGTAGTGTTTCATTAGCTAAAGGTATTAAATAGCTATAGAACCTTAAATTTAAGGTCCTTATGTGGTTATTAAGACATTTTATAAGATAGTGGAAGTTAGTGGCATGGCATTTGGAGTAGTTATTAATGTTCATTAAGGTTAGTTTTGTAAAATGGTTAATAAAGGTTAATTTAATAAAAACAAAATGATTTCTTTTGTCCACCTTCATAATCTAGCCGATTCTTGCTAAGGAAAAGCACCATTTGAGCTTGCTAGGTTCAGCCATGGTATCCTTAGGTCTATGATTGAGAAAAGTGAAATACGGGTTTAGATCGTGGAAAAGATAAACTATCAGACTAGTCGATCTGTTTCGTCATTTTAACAATCGAGGTAAGTTTGTATGCTAAAAAATGCACTTAGATTGTGTTATAAATGCTTACTTATTTTCAATTGAATAGAATGCTAAATGGTCATGACTATGAGCCGAAATTGACAAAATTACGACATTCGAAAGTCCCGTATGAACCTTAGGAATAGTATAGGATACAATTGTCATGACATTAGGTTACCAAGATGTGATTACATGTAAGACCATGTCTAGGTCATTAGCATTATATTTTGATTACATGTAAGACCATGTCTGGGACATTGGCATTGTTAATGATTCCAAGTGGTTCAATGGGCATAGTCAAGATGAGAATTCAAGTACGATCGGAATAAGAATTACAAGTAAGTACAGAACCTATGTGAAAATCGAATGAAAGTAAATTGTTGAGTTCATATTGTATTATGTATATTAAATAAGAACGAATTGTGTATAAGTATGTTTCATGTCAAAATGTGTTTATTTGACTATAATGAAGTATGTATTGAATGTTATGTGACATATGAATTATAGTTATTTTAACTAAAAATATATATGGCAATCGATTAATAAGACCATAACCAGATTATGGCATATGAAAGAAAGACCACAGCAAGGCCTTGGCAATGCATGTGTAAGACCATAGTTGGACAATGGCATCGAAAAATCGATGAATTTGTATCATAAGTAATAATAAACCAGAGAAGTCTGATAAGAGTATGGGTGATAAATAGAAAGGTATCAATACAGGTATGTACAAAAAACTACTTAAGTATGGAGTTATATGAAGTTGATATCTTGCAAATGAGGACATGAATAATTTGATGTTAGCTCATGAATTGATGCTTTAATTGTTAATGATTTATTTATTTCGAAATGCTATATGAATGTTGTGATCCTTTTAGGATCAGATACGAACTTGCTAAGTTGTGAAGCTTACTTTGTATTAATTTTCTATGTTTTATAGTGTCTCAGACGTTCGCTCAGGTTGGGAGTCAACAGAGATCGCATCACACATTTGGCTATTGATTTTCGGTATTCTACACCTTGTGGCTTGGTTTTATGGCATTTATAGGCTTGAGTCTTTTTTATAAAGATTTTGGTGATGTATTTGGCCATTTTATTTGGCTTATTAATGACTTATGTTTGATGTGTAATTTACCTTGTGTACTGGTATAATTTGATAAAGTTCTTGTGATGCTTATGAGCTGCTCAATTAGTTAGATGTTAATTGGTGTATTATTGCTTGAAAGATGGCATGTTGTGGCTTGATTTTGAAATGATGAAATTGATACGAACCCGTGCCGAGAACTACTTTGGTCAAGCTTACCAAGCCGAGCATTGCACAGTTGGCAAGCTGATCCTAGCTCGTTTCCAGCTCCTCGAGCTCCTCGAGCTCTGTCCAGCTCAATTCAGCTCATTGAGCTTGTTTCAGCTCGTTTGAACTTTATTTTAGCTCGTTTCAGCTCATTTCTTTTCCATTTCAATAAACTAAGTTTAAACTTTATTTTTAACTTAATTTACTGCAGCTCATTTCAATTTTCCTAGGTCAAATTAGTTCATTAAGTATTTTTGATTATTTGAGCTAGCCGAATTTAATATGTTAGTTAATTTTAATTAATATGTCCAAATCTAGTTAGTGTCATTTAAGTTGTCTAGTTGCTGTTTAAATTATGATTATATGAATAATTATTTTTTTAATTATGTATTTATTTCTTGTAGGTTCAGCCGAATGTGGAGGTACATTAATGGCTAGGTGCATGTACGGGTTTGTTCATTGAATGAGAAGGTTCATGCATGATTTGGTTCAATGCTTGGAGGAATTATGTTCATGTACATGGAAGATTAATTGCATGCATTGGATTATGAAGAATGCATCTCCTTTGGACGGCACACATGCATCAATGGAGAACAATTAATGCAAGTTCATGTATGGCCAAATTCAAGCTCCCTTCCAAGTTCCATGTATAGCCGAATGTATGTGGGAGGACTTTTGGAGTTTTTATGCAGCTATTCATCCAAGAGACACCTCTTGGAAGTTTCATGCACCCCATGGTCAAACCTAGACAATCCATTTAGCTTCAAGGCTTCACATTCATTCAAGGAGTTTTACTTATACATGAAGATGTCCAATACATTCCTATCAGCCGAATCAAGACTTAGCTAATTAATGTTTTCATTCTAGAACATTCTAGTTAGTTCATAGTCGAATTGACTTAGTCATTAAGCTAGCTAATTTGTCCATTCAGCTACACAAGTTAGTCTATAAATAGTTTACTCATTTCTTTGTAAGAGGGACATTTTGCCAAATTATTAGCCGAACTTTTGTTCTTGTGAGAATTTTTTTCTCTAAGTTTCGTTTAAGATTTTTGTTGGCTTATCTACCTAGTAGTGGTGTCAACCTAATTCTTTCACGAAACCGAACTTATCACTAGTTTTAGTGTGGCATTCAAAACACTTTATACTGAGGTTCCTATCTGCCTAGATAGTGGGTCGAGGTCCATTTTGTTTCAACCATCCTTTCTTAAGAACTAATAAGTCTCGGGTCAATATTTGCTAATATCTGTTCAACTTGTTCTTAGGACCAACCTTACCATACTTTCATCCATTTCCTAGATATTCCAATCAGCCATATTTCGTTCCTTTTCTGAACCAAAACCAAATTACCAATATCCTAACTCCTTTTCTTTCTTAAACCTAAGATTAATTAACCATCTTTGAACCCAAACTTAAACAACCAAATTGTCTTCAATCCAAATTATCTATTTCCTTCTGTTTCCGACGACACTTTCTCATAGACGATTCGACATCTATCATATGACTCAATTCAAGCCGAGGTGAGCTCGTATCAGAAATGGTATGTTTTGAAGCATGAAATAGATGATTACATGATGAGAAAATGCATTTGGAAGTTATGTGAGTTTCATGATTGTGACATATTATTTTGGTATGTTATAGATCATGGAATTTAGTAGTATAAATAATGGTTATACATGACATAATATGTGTTTGGAATAGCATGTTTTGGTTGCTCATATATGTATTGAAATGGCATGAAATATCTTGTTGTAGGAAGGTATGAGGAGGGTGAGAAATGTGGCTTAAACCAAGCCTATTTTCACTTTACATGGTGGAGCACACGGGCGTGTGACTCGACCATGTGTGACATATGGCCTTGGTACATGGCCGTGTATCCTCTAAGGAAAAAGTATAAATTCAAGTTAGTCTCGAGCACGACCTAGACAATGGGCGCTTTTGGTGGTCGTGTGAGGCACATAGCCTTGGCACATAGGCGTGTATGGCCATTTTGAAGGGTACACGGGCTAGACACACGGGCGTATGGTCGACCGTGTGACCCAAGTCAACATGTATGCCCTATTTTTCACACAGCCTGTGACACAAGCGTGTCTGGTAACCATGTGAGACACACGGCCTTTTCACACGGGCATGTGACCCTTGTATGCATGAAAATTTTTTAAGTTTCCAAAAGTTTTCAAATGTTATCAGTTTAGTCTGAAACGTCTTTTAAGCATGTTTTTAGGCTTCATAAAGCTAAAAAAGGGACAATGTGATTATGTTAGATTGATATTCATGTGAAATTGAATCATGCATGAGAAATGTATATTATTTGTTGTGCTTTGATCGGTAATGCCTCGTAACCCTATTCTGGCTATGGATATGGGTTAGGGGTGTTACATTTATTAGTATCAGAGCTACGGTTTAGTCGTTTCTAGAACTAACGAAGCATATTTGAGTCTACCTATACATGCCATATTTAACCTGTGATAGTGTGATATCTCCTGACTCTGACGAAAATTGTTTCAATTAGACAGATATGCTTTCCAACCAAGACAATTTTGATAGTAATGAAAGTGATACTCCAATATTGAGTAAAGATGTGTATGTGATGAATTGAAACCCATAAAGGTACGAATGATAGATTGTAATAGTATGTTAACTATAAATGTTATGTTATGTGCATGTATATGTGAGAGTTAAATTTGAGGCTTTACGACCCTCACCCCCTTACCAGTAAAGTATTACCATGAAATTTGTAATAGTAGATTTAATAAGCTTACAAGTGTGGAATTACAGAGTTCCATAATTGAAGGATTAATACTGTGATCAGATAAGAGAAAAAGTCAATGAGTTGAGACAGTATTAGAAGAAATATCGGATTGTTCTAAAGGCCATTCGGATTATGCAATGCCACTGTTAACGAAGAAGTTGACCTTGATGAAACAACATATTCAAGTATGATATCTAAAGAATTTATTATGTAACACCCCGTACCCGAGACCGTTGCCGGAGTCGAACACGAGGTGTTAACAGACTTATTTCATTGATTTACACAGTTCATTTTAAAATTTGCAGACAAGCTAGCTAAGTGCGTCACTGTCACCTTAAAAATCATATCTCGAGCTCCACAACTCAAAAACTGAATCTGTAAATTTTCCCCTAAACTAGACTCATATATCCATCTACAAATTGTTTTCTAGAATTTTTGGTTGGGCCAATTAGTACAGTTTATTAGTTAAAGTCTCCCCTATTTCAGGGTTTGACTCCTCTGACCTGCATGCATTACGATTTAGATATCTCCTTGTAAAGGGCTTCAATACATATTCCGTTTCTTTCTAATGAAACTAGACTCAAAAAGGAATCCATAAATATAAAGCATGACTTCTAATTAACTCTGGTTAATTTGTGGTAAATTTCCAAATTCAGAACAGGGGATCCAGTAACCGTTCTGGCCCTGTTTCACGAAAACTTAAACATCTCATAAAATACGGCTGATATGATAGTTTCGTTACCTTCATATGAAAATAGACTCATCAAGGTTCAATTAAATAATTTATTCACTATTTAATTCCATTCCTACTATTTTTAGTGATTTTTCAAATTCACTTCACTGCTGCTGTCAGCATCTATTTTTAAGGTAGGCTTTACCTATTTCATGGTTTTCCATGGATCAACTAGCCATTTGTCATACAAAGCACCAAAATGATCGTGATTAACCATTCCAATGGCTAATCATTACCAAGCATTTCCATACCACTCAATGAACAATATACAAAATGATTATAATGCTATGCTCAAAATATTCCAATGCATATACGAAACATACCTCATCGTTTGGATTTTACGAGCGTATTAATTGAAATTATTACAGCAAGATCGCTCACTTCAAAACCCAAGTACCTTCGGGATTTAGCCAGATATAGCAACTTGCACAAATGCCTTCGGGTCTTAGCCCGGATATAGTCAATAGCACAAATGCCTTCGGGACTTGGCCCGGATATAGTCACTAGCACAAATGCCTTCGGGACTTAGCCCGGATATAGTCCCTAGCACAAATGCCTTCGGGACTTAGCCCGGATATAGTCACTGGCACAAATGCCTTCGGGACTTAGCCCAGATATCATTCGAATAATCATGCACATATATCAATAAATCATGACACATCCATATTTCATTTTCATTACTAAAGCTCAAACACAAGACATTTATCAAACCTTACCAATTTCGGCTCAATAGCCACATACAAGGAACATGATTTTGATTGGCTTTATAACATGATCTCTATACACATTCGGCTACCCGTCATAGGTATAAACTAATCACCTCAAAATATCATTCAAGTAGAATCATTATATCTCCGTTTATTCGTTATGCTTATATGTCATGACTTAATCAAATCATAAACTAAGTTTCATTACTCGAAGACTTACCTCGGATGTTGTCGAACGACCTCAACGGCTAATCAATTACTTTTTCCTTTCCTTTATCGGATTTAGTTCCCCTTTGCTCTGGAGCTTAATTTAACAAATAAATTGATTTAATCATTTCGAACATCAAAGAGGAATTCAAGGTACTTAGCCCATATATATATTAGGCATTAGAGTCATATATATATGAAATCAAGAATCAAATTCAACATATTAGCCAATGTTCTCCTTTAGCCAATTATCTAAGTCAAGATAAAGCCATCAATATGCTTACCTATAGCCGAACGTACAACATCCATCTATGTATTCATTCTTGTGGCCGAATATGCATATTCCAATATGATATCATTTCCATTTCATCTATCACTTAACATTTACCACATATCAATTAACCAACCTATTTTTTTTTTATAATTACAAGACTCTTCATCTATTCATGCTCTCATATTCGGTCATCCATGCCTAAACTAACCATATAACCAAAAATTCTAAGTTTAAACACAATACAACATTTTAGCACCATAGCCGAACACTTCATGAAGTTGCTAAGACCTACCCTTTTCAAATTCTCACACATACTCACCTCCAATCCTTTTTATTAAGCACTCAAACTCAATCATTTTCATACTTCATCATTTCAATCACTCACACGGCATGTGTTCAACTCATTAGACAAATCTATGTTTGGCCATTGTACCCATGAGCAATAAAATTTATAATTTGACTAACTTAAACCCTTTTCTTCAACAATTCTTCCTAAAACATAAAGGCTATAACCCAATCTCATCCTTTAATAACTAAAACCGAATGCTCAAACCATCACCAAGATTTCAAAATTTTGACATGGGTTATGTAAGAAATTCGCTAATCAACTAGAAACAAGCTTAAAATTTTAAAAAAAATCTAACACAACTTACTAACCTCCCTTAAGGTTAAAGTGACCGAAACATTCTCTTCTTTCTTTCTTCAAATCGGCCAAGAAGAATAAAAAAGGATGAAGCTTTTTTTTTCTTCTAGTTACGGCAAAATGGGGGAGCAAGGATGAAACAACTTTGGTTTCTCCTCCCACTCCCCTCATATTTTATTGTTCTTAACACAACATGTTATCACAAAATGTTTATAATATGTTTTACCCATCACATTTTGTCTATCCTCATTGTCATGGCCGGCCACTACTATCAAAGTGGGGAAATTGACATGCAAGTCCACCCTTTTGATTACATGCACTAATAGATCCTTATAGATTAACCTATCACATTTCAAAAGTGTCACACATAAGTCCTATTAACTAAATTCACATGCAATTAACTAAATCGAAGCTTAAAACTTTCACACACTCATATTCACATATTTTAGACAATAAATATTATACTCAAATACTTCGGTGACTCGGTTTAGCGGTCCCGAAACCACTTTCCGACTAGGGTCAATTTAGGGCTGTCACAACTCTCTCCCACTTAAGAAATTTTCATCCCCGAAAATCTTACTGGTAAATAGGTTTGGGTATCGTTCTTTCATAGAGTTCTCGGTTTCCCAAGTAGCTTCTTCGATCCCGTGTTTAAGCCATAACACCTTTACTAACGGAATCCTTTTGTTTCGCAACTCATTCACCTCACGAGCGAGGATATGAATCGGTTCTTCTTCATGACTCAAGTCAGATTGAATTTCAACCTCTGATGGATTAATTATGTGCGATGGATCAGATCTATAACGTCGAAGCATTGAAACCTGAAAGACGTCGTGAATCTTTTCAAGTTCAGGGGGTAAAATCAATCTATATGCAACTGGACCAACTCGTTCGGATATTTCATATAGTCCAATGAACCTCGGACTCAGTTTGCCCTTACGGCCAAATCTGAGTATCTTTTTCCAAGGTGAAACCTTAAGAAACACTTTGTCTCCTGCCTGATACTCAGTATCTCTTCGTTTTAAATCCCCGTACGACTTCTGACGATCTGATGCTGCCTTCAGACTCTCACGAATTATTTTTACTTTCTGCTCAGCATCTTTAATCAAATCAACTCCGAAAATTTTACTCTCACCGAGTTCGGTCCAAAACAACGGTGTACGGCATTTACGACAGTACAAAGCCTCGTAAGGTGCAATCGTAATGCTTGATTGAAAACTATTGTTGTAAGCGAATTCAATCAAAGGTAAATACCGCTCCCATGAACCATTAAACTCGAGGATGCAACATCTCAACATATCCTCAAGTATCTGAATTATCCGCTCGGATTGACCATCAGTTTGTGGATGAAAAGCGGTGCTAAAATGCAACTTGGTACCCAAGGCTTCTTGCAATTTCTTCCAAAATCGCGAGGTGAACCTCGGATCTCTATCCGACACAATAGAAATAGGTACCCCGTCTAATCTCACAATCTGAGAAACATACAATTCAGCTAGTTTATCCAATGAAAAACCGTACGTACGGGGATAAAGTGAGTCGACTTAGTCAGTCTATCAATAACAACCCAAATCGCATCTTTCTTACTTGCCGACACTGGCAACCCAGATACAAAATCCATCGTGACTCGATCCCATTTCCATTCAGGTATCATGATCGGCTGAAGTAAACCTGTAGGCACTTGATGTTCCACTTTCACTTGTTGACATATTAAACACTTCGAAACAAATTCAGAAATGTCTCATTTCATACCATGCCACCAAAATTGACGTCTCAGATCGTTGTACATTTTCGTACTCCCCGGGTGAATTAACATTCGGCTACAATGAGCTTCGTTCAGAATCATCGAAATAAGTTCTGAATTTCTTGGAACACACAAACGACTTCTGAACCTCAAACAATCGTCATCATAAATTTGAAACTCTGATTCCATATTCGAAACACATTCAACCCGTTTTGCAACCAATTCATCATCGACTTTCTGAGCTTCACGAATTTGATGAATCAACAATGGTTTGGCCTTTAATTCAGCTACTAACACATTGTCGGATAGAACAGACAAGTGTACATTCATCGCTCGTAAAGCAAACAGTGATTTACGACTTAAAGCATCTGCAACCACATTAGCCTTTCTCGGGTGATAGTCAATGACAAGCTCATAATCTTTTAACAACTCAAGCCAACGTCTTTGTCGCAGATTCAAGTCTCTTTGAGTCATCAAATATTTGAGACTTTTGTGATCCGAAAATACATGGCACTTCTCGCCAAATAGGTAATGTCGCCATATTTTCAAAGCGAATACGATGGTAGCTAATTCGAGATCATGGGTTGGATAATTTTTCTCATGTGGCTTCAATTGCCTCGACGCATAGGCCACAACTCGACCTTCTTGCATCAATACACAACCCAATCCAAGTAAGGATGCATCACTGTAAATGACAAACTCCTTGCCTGATTCGGGCTGCACTAGTACTGGAGGTTCAGTCAAATAAGTTTTCAGTTGATCGAAACTTTTCTGACACTTTTCTGTCCATTCGAACTTAACATCTTTCTGAAGTAGTTTCGTTATTGGTGTGGCTATCATCGAGAAACCCTTTACGAACCGTCTGTAGTAACCGGCAAGTCCCAAAAAGCTCCGAACTTCAGTAATATTTCTCGGAGGCTTCCAGTTAAGTATGGCTAAAATTTTGCTCGGATCAACTCGAATACCCGATGCAGATACCACTTGGCCCAAGAAGCTAACCTCTCTTAACCAGAACTCACACTTACTGAACTTAGCATATAACTGCTTATCTCGTAAAATTTGCAACACTAATCCCAGGTGTTCAGCATGATCGATTTCATTTCTCGAATAAACCAAAATATCATCGATAAACACAACTACAAACCGAACGGTCTGAAGATCTGATTCATCAAATCCATAAATACCGCAGGGGCATTAGTGAGCCCAAACGACATGACTAAGAATTCGTAGTGACCGTACCTCATTCTGAAAGCAGTTTTGGGTATATCTGAATCTCGAATTCGCAACTGATAATAACCCGATCTCAAATCTATCTTTGAAAACACTGAGGCTCCTTTTTTTAGTTGATCAAACAAATCGTCAATGCGTGGTAACGGATATTTATTCTTTATAGTCATTTTATTCAGTTGACGATAGTCGATGCACAACCTCATGGTTCCGTCCTTCTTTTTCACAAACAATACTGGTGCACCCCAAGGTGAGAAACTTGGTCGAGCGAAACCTCTATCCGTCAACTCTTGCAACTGAGCTTTCAATTCCTTTAATTCTGTTGGTGCCATACGATACGGAGCTATCGAAATCAGTGTAGTCCCAGGAACAAGCTCAATACCAAACTCTACCTCCCGAACAGGTGGTAAACCCGGTAATTCTTCGGGAAAAACATCCAGATATTCACAAACCACCGGCATAGATTCAGGCTTCTTTTCTAACTCTTTGTCATCAAGTACATACGCAAGGTATGCTTCACACCCCTTTCTTACATATTTCTGAGCCAACATCGATGATATTACAGCTGGCAACCCATTCAAGTCAGTAGACTCAACTCGGATTATCTCGTTATTTACACACCTCAAATCAATGGTTTTTCTTTTGCAATTTACAATTGCATCATGTACGGTTAACCAATCCATACCGAGGATAACATCAAATTCATCAAACGGTAAGAGCATCAAATCGGCCGAAAAACAGGAACCTCGGATTACTAGGGGACATTTCTTACACACTTTGTCGACAAGCACATAACGACCCAAGAGATTTGACACCCAAATTACGAACTCAGTAGACTCAACAGGTAAAGTCTTATTGGATGCTAAGGTTTCACATATATAAGAATGAGTAGAACCAGGGTCAATCAAAGCAATCACATTAGTATCAAAGAGAGTGAATGTACCGGTAATAACATCAGGCGAAGAAGCATCCTCGCGTGCACGTATAGCATACGCTCTGGCAGGAGCACGAGCCTCAGATCTGGTTGTAGCGTCTCTAGATCCTCTCTGACCGCCACTAGGATTTCCCGCATTCTTAGATGGTCTACCTCGAGCAGTAGTAGCACCCGGTTTCCCACTCTTATTTACATTCTGTTCAGACAGTCTCGGGCAATCCTTGATAAAGTGGTCAGCTGATCCACACTTATAACAGGCGCGGTCATGGAATCTACAACTTCCCGAATGCCATTTACCACAATACTGGCACTCTGTTCTGTCTCGACGATCATTTCCAACACTGCCGACTGACGTCACTCGTGTACTCACAGGGGGTCGATCGCGATCTCGTCTAGAAAAACTCGAAGTGTCTCTAGACCGGCCTAAGTCATCTCTAAATTTCTTCGATGACTGTTGAAAGGGCTTTCCCGAAGATCTCTTACGAAACTCCTTTGCTCCCATATCAGCTTTTCTTTTCTCCTTACTGAGTTATTCGGCTTTGCAAGCTCGTTCGACAAGTACCACAAATTCTCAGATTTCTAAAATGCCAACATACATCTTTATATCATCGTTCAGTCCATCCTCGAAACGTTTACACATCACAGCTTCTGAAGAAATGCATTCTCGCGCGTACCGGCTAAGCCTTACAGACTTTCGTTCGTAATCAGTAACCGACATGGAACCTTGTCTAAGTTCAAGAAATTCCTTCCGTTTTTGATCAATGAATCTCTGACTGATATACTTTTTTCGAAACTCGGTTTGGAAAAACTCCCAAGTTACTTGCTCTCTGGGCACAACAGAAATCAACGTATTCCACCAATAGTAGGCAGAATCACGTAGCAAGGAGATAGTACACTTAAGGCATTCATCGGGTGTGCAAGATAGTTCATCGAGTACCCGAATAGTGTTGTCCAACCAAAATTTAGCTTGTTCGGCATCATCGCTATCTGTAGCTTTAAATTCAGTAGCCCCGTGTTTTCGGATTCTGTCAACTGGGGGCTTATTTGACCTTATTTGGTCAGTTACCGGAGGTATTGTAGGTGCGGGGGTTGTATTAGTCGGGAATGGAGGTTGTGGAACAACCGTATTAGTTCGAATGTACTGATTGAACCAGTCATTCATTACGCTATAAAAAGCTTGTCTAGCTTCATCATTCTGATTACTAGCAATAGGTTGAGAGTCCACCGGTGCTGTCCCTCGCGCGGGAGCAGGCGCTACACTCTCAACATCATCAGCTACCACTTGGTTGGGATCAGGATCCATTACTATAAGTAAACACATTTTTAACTGTCAGAAATCACCACACTATTAAGTAAACACATAATGGCATGTATAGCTAGACCCAAACGTATTACGGTAGTCCTAGAATCGACTAAACTGTAGCTCTGATACCAATAAAATTGTAACACCCCGTACCCGAGACCGTTTCCGGAGTCGAACACGAGGTGTTAATAGACTTATTTCATTGATTTACACAGTTCATTTTAAAATTTTCAGACAAGCTGGCTAAGTGTGCCACTGTCACCTTAAAAATCATATCTCGAGCTCCACAACTCGAAAACTGAATCCGTAAATTTTCCCTGAGACTAGACTCATATATCCATCTAAAAATGTTTTTCTAGAATTTTTGTCAGGCCAATTAGTACAGTTTATTAGTTAAAGTCTCCCCTATTTCAGGGTTCGACTCCTATGACCTTCATGCATTACGATTTAGATATCTCCCTGTACAGGGCTTCAATACATATTCCGTTTATTCTAATGAAACTAGACTCAAAAATGAATCTGTCCATATAAAGCATGACTTCAAATTATCTCTGGTTAATTTATGGTAAATTTCCAAAGTCAGAACAGGGGATCCAGTAACCGTTCTGGCCCTGTTTCACGAAAACTTAAACATCTCATAAAATACGGCTGATATGATAGTTTCGTTACCTTCATATGAAAATAGACTCATCAAGGTTCAATTAAATAATTTATTCACTATTTAATTCCATTCCTACTATTTTTAGTGATTTTTCAAATTCACTTCACTGCTGCTGTCAGCATCTATTTTTAAGGTAGGCTTTACCTATTTCATGGTTTTCCATGGATCAACTAGCCATTTGTCATACAAAGCACCAAAATGATCGTGATTAACCATTCCAATGGCTAATCATTACCAAGCATTTCCATACCACTCAATGAACAATATACAAAATGATTATAATGCTATGCTCAAATATTCTAATGCATATACGAAACATACCTCATCGTTTGGATTTTACGAGCGTATTAATTGAAATTATTACAGCAAGATCGCTCACTTCAAAACCCAAGTACCTTCGGGATTTAGCCGGATATAGCAACTAGCACAAATGCCTTCGAGTCTTAGCCCGGAAATAGTCAATAGCACAAATGCCTTCGGGACTTGGCCTGGATATAGTCACTAGCACAAATGCCTTCGGGACTTAGCCCGGATATAGTCTCTAGCACAAATGCCTTCGGGACTTAGCCCGGATATAGTCACTGGCACAAATGCTTTCGGGACTTAGCCCGGATATCATTCGAATAATCATGCACATATATCAATAAATCATGACACATCCATATTTCATTTTCATTACTAAAGCTCAAACACAAGACACTTATCAACCTTACCAATTTCGGCTCAATAGCAACATACAAGGAACATGATTTTGATTGGCTTCATAACATGATCTCTATACACATTCGGCTACCCGTCATAGGTATAAACTAATCACCTCAAAATATCATTCAAGTAGAATCATTATATCTCCGTTTATTCGTTATGCTTATATGTCATGACTTAATCAAATCATAAACTAAGTTTCATTACTCGAAGACTTACCTCGGATGTTGTCGAACGACCTCAACGGCTATTCAATTACTTTTTCCTTTCCTTTATCGGATTTAGTTCCCCTTTGCTCTTGAGCTTAATTTAACAAATAAATTGATTTAATCATTTCGAACATCAAAGAGAAATTCAAGGTACATAGCCCATATATATATTAGGCATTAGAGTCATATATATATGAAATCATGAATAAAATTCAACATATTAGCCAATGTTCTCCTTTAGCCAATTATCTAAGTCAAGATAAAGCCATCAATATGCTTACCTATAGCCAAACGTACAACATCAATCTATGTATTCATTCATGTGGCCGAATATGCATATTCCAATATGATATCATTTCCATTTCATCTAACACTTAACATTTACCACATATCAATTAACCAACCTCTTTTTTTTATAATTACAAGACTCTTCATCTATTCATGCTCTCATATTCGGTCATCCATGCCTATACTAACCATATAACCAAAAATTCTAAGTTTAAACACAATACAACATTTTAGCACCATGACCGAACACTTCATGAAGTTGCTAAGACCTACCCTTTTCAAATTCTCACACATACTCACCTCCAATCCTTTTTATTAAGCACTCAAACTCAATCATTTTCAGACTTCATCATTTCAATCACTCACACGGCATGTGTTCAACTCATTAGACAAATCTATGTTTGGCCATTGTACCCATGAGCAATAAAATTTATAATTTGACTATCTTAAACCCTTTTCTTCAACAATTCTTCCTAAAACATAAAGGCTATAACCCAATCTCATCCTTTAATAACTAAAACCAAATGCTCAAACCATCACCAAGATTTCAAAATTTTGACATGGTTATGTAAGAAATTAGCTATCAACTAGACAACT